>NW_021964052.1:0-44327 GCF_902167405.1 Gadus morhua | reverse complement strand
TCACAGTGAGAGAGGGGTGCACCGGTCCTGGAGGTACTGCAATACCAGGTCGATGCGTGGAGTGGACGGGGCAAGCCCCTTTTCCATCTCCCAGTTCCAAAAATCAATTTAATATATGGTCCCCGGGTAGGGGACGTATCAGATATTAAACTGATAAGAACAGATACTACACTTGATCTTAGCCAAAAGGCCGAGAAGCGATGGCCACACATGCTCAGACCAAGAGGCGAGGTTCCCAGACACGTCGCCCCACGTGGCGGTTTAACAGACAACGAAAAAACAAAACAAAAGAATGACCAAGCACCCTGTGTGCGTGTTTGTGTGTATGTGAAAGCTGAAGAAATAAACCGAGGTCGCTACATCTCTTTGCTGCTGCCTGCTGGCAGTGTCACTAGGCCGTCTGCATGTTTCACAAATAGAGTTTGGAGCAGTGGAGGCTTCTATAAGACTACAGGTGAAGCAGTGCTTCACCAAAAAAATGTTAAAAAATAAATAAACCAACAATACTATCGAATACTGCCAAAATGGTGGTGCCCACGATTTCCCCGCCCCAACAACGTCAACACCCGGAACTCTATTGCAGCCAATGAGCTCGAGTTGAAAAAGAAAATAGCTTACAGCACGTGGTTTCACTCAGGTAAATTGTATCCCCTTCACCGTTTGCTAGTTAATAATTCGACCTTTTTTTAAGGTTTGTATTAAGCTGTTTCGATTTTGTAGAAAGAGAAAAGATTTCGACCTTGTCATAACACGGTCGTTGTGTATAAAGGGAAGACGTAGAGGGTGCGTTTTTAGCTGCTGGGTAGACTTCAGTCAACCTATCGCCGTTTTGTCTGCGAGCAACCATATTACTCGTGGGTGGTCTCCTTTTAATCGGGGTAATCTAAGCTTTCCAACGGTGTATGGCATGACTATATGTACCCAGGGGTCGTTGAAATAATAAGCTGATTAATGTGTGTTTTGTAACGATAGCTAGGCGCGGCTAACGACACTGTTTACAATGAGTAAGGGCATACGTCGCATACCTGCAAACGTTTTCTTGGACAATTTGATGTGGATATGTGTTGATTTGGGTAAATGTGACTGTTTAGACAACAGCTGATGCGAGAGCTAAGTGTAACATAAAGCAATTTGGCGACCGTGTTAATCTCTTGTTGCATGGGATGCGCTGCATACCTGGTAAACAGTAGTGTTATTCCAGATCCATGCCATCGCCAGGGAGACCTTTACCTGTGATGTCTGCGGGAAGAGCTTGGCCACTAAACCATCGCTGGTCAGCCATCAACAGCTACACCAGTACCCCAACATCATTTTGTACCGGCAAGGAGAGGCCAGGCTGTACTGTACAGAGGCAGCAAGGTCTGTGGCAGAGGCCCGCAGCAGCACTGTTGTTGACCCTAAATGGCTGGATCTCAAGACAGCAGAGGCGGCTGCCAAGAGGTCGGGGGCTGAGCTGTGGAAAGGTCAGCTGGTCATCACGTTCGGGTAGTACGCCGGTCAGACCTTCAGGTGGCTTGTGGAGAATGATGTCGGCTGGCTGGTGTGGCTGCTGTTCCAGTACTGCCAGCAGGGAGAGCAGAAGGAGCTGCTGAAGTGGCAGAAGGAGCGACTGCTCCTTCGGCCACAAGGTGACTCCTCACCTGAAAGTGCTGTCGGACGCACCGTTCCCGGAGGCTCCTGCGCTGCCAACATCCCTCCCTCCGCCAGACCGGCCTCAGGTCCAGTACCGGCTCATCTATCACGAGGCTGGAAAGAGACGTGGTGAGAAGCGGAGGTAAGTTGTCATAAGCACTTTGTTTCACCTGTTGGCTGTGGAAAGCAAATAGCACACACGTCATATCAATACTGATCACATGTGTATTTTATGTTTCCAGATTATTTGTTGATGAGCCACAGCCTGTGACTCCCGCGAACCGACCCGTTCAGCCCACTGGGTTGTCGTCCTCCACCCGGCCGAAGCCTGCTGCGCTCACCCCCATTCTGCCGAGGCCTTCTGCGCCTACCCACCTCCAGCCGAGGCCACCCGCTGCGTTGACCTACGGCCCACCCCCTGTGTCGGCAGCACCCATACTGCAGGTCTTCCCCGCACAGCCACAGGCGCCCTCCGTCCTGTTTCGTGGGACATCCTGCAGCCAGAGCTTTGTCCCTCCTGCACCAACAGTCAAGGCATTCATGCCTAACAAGTCCTCAAGGCCATGTGGGGCTTGCCACATGCCAAACTGTGGTGGACAGTGGAAGAGGTACAACCCTTTCAAGGACAAAGTGGCTGGAAGCATTCAGAAAATGTTTTCCTACTGTCCATCCACTAGGAAGTCCACTACCCCTGGCTTCGACAATGTGGTGTATGACAACTTTGAACTCTTTAAGAGTGTCGTGGATGCAGAGTTGGAAAGGAGGACTGTGTGTGTGTGTGTGTGTGTGTGTGTGTGTGTGTGTGTGTGTGTGTGTGTGTGTGTGTGTGTGTGTGTGTGTGTGTGTGTGTGTTTGTGAATAACTTACCTCTGTGATGCCACTGTTCCTGTGCCATCTGTAAGAGAGAGAAAGAGGCTTGTTTGTGTGTGTTTGTCTCTGTCTTTGTGTGGGTTATTAAAGTGCTTCAGCAAGCACTATCTATTTATTTATATCGTTCAAAAAAATGCAAAAAAACTTATAAAAAACTTTGTAGTATCCATTCTGGTCTATTTTCAATATCAAGGCCAATCTTTTTAACCTTAATTAGTTCCAATCTAACACAATCAGTTTACATACCCTTTAGTGGTTGTTCATGTTCAGATAATCTGTGTTTTTGTCATGCATGTTGTTTGTCTTTGTCAGCTTCATGTGTTTGTGATGTTTGTATGTATTTGTCTGCTTCAGTTTTAACAAAAGTTTGCTAAAGAAAACACAAAAAAACACAAAAGGGAGGAACAGCTTGAGCCTTTATTTGTTGATTGGTCACCTGAGTCTTTGGATAATCATGTTCATTATTGCACTTTAGCCTGTACAAGCCAATTGTTGAGTTGTATCTTAAAGGGGTAGTTCGGAATTTTGGACATAGGGCCTGATTCCGAAGTGAGCATTGGTATTCTATATCACTGGAGACAGTTTTCAACACATTTCATTCAGTCCTTCTAGTTGCAGAGTTCGCTCGTGCTAGGCTAGCGCAAGTCAACGGGCAATGCTAGCCTGCAATTAAAAACAGTCTTACCCACTCCACAGTACACCCGAGGTAAATCAATTATAACGACAGACTATACATCTAAATGTCTGTTTATAGAATAATGTTAGAAATAAAACCAACCTTGCATTGCATTGCATTTTGAGGGAATTGCGGGGTCTCAGCAGCAGTGTTTATATTCCTGTACGTAGGCTACGGCAGCGGCGGACTGATACCTAGGTTACCTGCCGCTGTCATTGCTACAAACGCAGAGTACAGTGAACGAAGGAATTCTACAAGCGTATTAAATTAACAAGATATGGCCACGTTTGGAGGAGTTAGCGATGCATCTGCTTTTGAAGACGATTATGAGGAATTTGTTGTATCCAACGAACCGTACATGTACGAGCCGGTGTTTTGATGTCAAAGCCAGCAGCAACAAGCCACAGTTGAGTCCTTTCTGGATCTCGCACTGGAAATTGGTGGAAACTTTGTGGTGCCCATCTGTACCGTTTATTTCTACAATTTCTAAAAGCACACTGAACCATCATGTTGCCTAGTCGTTCAATTGCGCTTCTGTCCCACGCTTCTCTGTTTACGTTCTTCTGTCGTGATTCGGTTACAAACCTAACCAGCGCATAGTAGAATTCCGCTTCTGCTGAGAAAGTAGTCCCTCGATGATTCATGCGATGCATGGTTAGTTTTATTTCTAACGTTATTCTATCAACACAGACATTTAGATGTATAGTCTGTCGTTATAATTGATTTACCTCGGGTGTACTGTGGAGTGGGTAAGACTGCTTTTAATAGCAGGCTAGCATTGCCCGTTGACTTGCGCTAGCCTAGCACGAGCGAACTCTGCAACTAGAAGGACTGAATGAAATGTGTTGAAAACTGTCTCCAGTGATATAGAATACCAATGCTCACTTCGGAATCAGGCCCTATGTCCAAAATTCCGAACTACCCCTTTAAGTACTAGTGTGTGTTCTTCAATTGTTGAGATTTTTGCATTATTATTAATGTTATTTATATGTGCCTTTCCTTTTGATGTGTGCATGTCTGTCAGCTCCATGTTTAACTAAATGTTTGCAAATGGTAGTACATGTTTGTCTCTCGTCTCATGCTCTCGTGTTCTCGCCTGTAGATCTGTACCTTGTTGTGGTGGGCGAGCTTTTAATTAAACAGATCTTGTTTACTTGTGTTTTATATGCATTGCCTTTTCAATGAAACCCATTCTGGGTGAAAAATAAAAGTTGTAAAAGAATTTGAGTCTCTGTGTGCTTGGCTTTCACAAGGGGTGGGGTAGTGGAAAGAAAAAACACACCAAAGAAATTAGAAGTCCTTGTGTCTTCTCTCCCGCAACCAGAGGTGTGAATACACCCCCACTTTGCTGGCTGCACTCCCTGTGTGGTCAAAATAATGAGTTCTGTGAATGGCTCTGTCATCCAGACAAAGTGAGTGCACTGAATACATTCTTATTATTTTTCTTAATTCAGCCCAAAAATGTAACAATTAAACACTTTTCCACTTGATAATATGAATCTCATCAGCTACATCAACTCAAAGTATGAAAATAATAAACAAAACATTCAGCAGACTAGCGGATTTTGATAATCTAGGCCTTGCACATAATATTTCTGGAAATAAAACCTCCCACCGGTGGCCACCACATGGAGCCGTCCGTTTTGATTCTCGATCCTTTATGAGCGATCCCTGGGTTGAGGGATAGGGACTTTGGGGGGTCATCAGCCATTCCCAGGGGGTCACCCATCCAAGTACTAACCAGGCCGGACCCTGCTTAGCCTCCGAGATCAGACGAGATCGGGCGTGCTCAGGGTGGTATGGCCGTAACCAAGAATTGTCGGGACCATATTAGTATTTATACAAGAGGAGCACGTAAGGAGTGAGAGTTCTACCATGGCCAGAGACGGGACTTGTACAGAAACAATGATTGGATCCATAATGAATGAAAGAAATTAATGAATGAATGAATGAATGAATGAATGAATGAATGCATGAATGAATGCGTTATTCCAGACTCAGAGTTCCATATTTGAACGCAATGCATTACACTGCTTGGGCGTCATCGTTTGCGTGATCTTTTGAAGAAACGTAGCGATGCAAAACATGGTATGGACTACAATATAGCACGATGAAGCCATTCATAGCTATTATTTCTTTAGAACAACATGATCAGGGGAGAGCGCGAACGCAGTCCCCCACTACCAGAAATTATGCAATCGAGATTCCCACATTTGGGGAATTCGCACGGGTCAGCAACAGCCTCAGTGCAATGGCTGAGCCTCGCTATGGGTGAACCACCTTCTTGATCATGGTATCTCCCTTGCCAGGTAAGTATGAGTTGAACACGTTCAGGTGGGCTGAACGATGCCCACGCGTGTTCCCGTGGAGAACGGTTGCAAAGCATTCGGAGATGTCTAGACTTTAATAAACACTGTAGACCACCGGTCACACGATGACAGGCGAATCTGAAATCAGCGAGATGGAAGCATAACGAAAGGAAACCTGGAGATCCGAGTTATCGACACGCCACAGAAAGAATCCTTTTTTCTTTCTTAAACAACAGAATATCGTTGGAATAATTGTAAACAGTGCGTTTATGAATTGTAAATGACACTTTATTGTCTACAGGCGGACGGTTGTACTCTCAGGAGGAGTTTAGTTTTGTTTTTCACAGTGAGAGAGGGGTGCACCGGTCCTGGAGGTACTGCAATACCAGGTCGATGCGTGGAGTGGACGGGGCAAGCCCCTTTTCCATCTCCCAGTTCCAAAAATCAATTTAATATATGGTCCCCGGGTAGGGGACGTATCAGATATTAAACTGATAAGAACAGATACTACACTTGATCTTAGCCAAAAGGCCGAGAAGCGATGGCCACACATGCTCAGACCAAGAGGCGAGGTTCCCAGACACGTCGCCCCACGTGGCGGTTTAACAGACAACGAAAAAACAAAACAAAAGAATGACCAAGCACCCTGTGTGCGTGTTTGTGTGTATGTGAAAGCTGAAGAAATAAACCGAGGTCGCTACATCTCTTTGCTGCTGCCTGCTGGCAGTGTCACTAGGCCGTCTGCATGTTTCACAAATAGAGTTTGGAGCAGTGGAGGCTTCTATAAGACTACAGGTGAAGCAGTGCTTCACCAAAAAAATGTTAAAAAATAAATAAACCAACAATACTATCGAATACTGCCAAAATGGTGGTGCCCACGATTTCCCCGCCCCAACAACGTCAACACCCGGAACTCTATTGCAGCCAATGAGCTCGAGTTGAAAAAGAAAATAGCTTACAGCACGTGGTTTCACTCAGGTAAATTGTATCCCCTTCACCGTTTGCTAGTTAATAATTCGACCTTTTTTTAAGGTTTGTATTAAGCTGTTTCGATTTTGTAGAAAGAGAAAAGATTTCGACCTTGTCATAACACGGTCGTTGTGTATAAAGGGAAGACGTAGAGGGTGCGTTTTTAGCTGCTGGGTAGACTTCAGTCAACCTATCGCCGTTTTGTCTGCGAGCAACCATATTACTCGTGGGTGGTCTCCTTTTAATCGGGGTAATCTAAGCTTTCCAACGGTGTATGGCATGACTATATGTACCCAGGGGTCGTTGAAATAATAAGCTGATTAATGTGTGTTTTGTAACGATAGCTAGGCGCGGCTAACGACACTGTTTACAATGAGTAAGGGCATACGTCGCATACCTGCAAACGTTTTCTTGGACAATTTGATGTGGATATGTGTTGATTTGGGTAAATGTGACTGTTTAGACAACAGCTGATGCGAGACTAAGTGTAACATAAAGCAATTTGGCGACCGTGTTAATCTCTTGTTGCATGGGATGCGCTGCATACCTGGTAAACAGTAGTGTTATTCCAGATCCATGCCATCGCCAGGGAGACCTTTACCTGTGATGTCTGCGGGAAGAGCTTGGCCACTAAACCATCGCTGGTCAGCCATCAACAGCTACACCAGTACCCCAACATCATTTTGTACCGGCAAGGAGAGGCCAGGCTGTACTGTACAGAGGCAGCAAGGTCTGTGGCAGAGGCCCGCAGCAGCACTGTTGTTGACCCTAAATGGCTGGATCTCAAGACAGCAGAGGCGGCTGCCAAGAGGTCGGGGGCTGAGCTGTGGAAAGGTCAGCTGGTCATCACGTTCGGGTAGTACGCCGGTCAGACCTTCAGGTGGCTTGTGGAGAATGATGTCGGCTGGCTGGTGTGGCTGCTGTTCCAGTACTGCCAGCAGGGAGAGCAGAACGAGCTGCTGAAGTGGCAGAAGGAGCGACTGCTCCTTCGGCCACAAGGTGACTCCTCACCTGAAAGTGCTGTCGGACGCACCGTTCCCGGAGGCTCCTGCGCTGCCAACATCCCTCCCTCCGCCAGACCGGCCTCAGGTCCAGTACCGGCTCATCCATCACGAGGCTGGAAAGAGACGTGGTGAGAAGCGGAGGTAAGTTGTCATAAGCACTTTGTTTCACCTGTTGGCTGTGGAAAGCAAATAGCACACACGTCATATCAATACTGATCACATGTGTATTTTATGTTTCCAGATTATTTGTTGATGAGCCACAGCCTGTGACTCCCGCGAACCGACCCGTTCAGCCCACTGGGTTGTCGTCCTCCACCCGGCCGAAGCCTGCTGCGCTCACCCCCATTCTGCCGAGGCCTTCTGCGCCTACCCACCTCCAGCCGAGGCCACCCGCTGCGTTGACCTACGGCCCACCCCCTGTGTCGGCAGCACCCATACTGCAGGTCTTCCCCGCACAGCCACAGGCGCCCTCCGTCCTGTTTCGTGGGACATCCTGCAGCCAGAGCTTTGTCCCTCCTGCACCAACAGTCAAGGCATTCATGCCTAACAAGTCCTCAAGGCCATGTGGGGCTTGCCACATGCCAAACTGTGGTGGACAGTGGAAGAGGTACAACCCTTTCAAGGACAAAGTGGCTGGAAGCATTCAGAAAATGTTTTCCTACTGTCCATCCACTAGGAAGTCCACTACCCCTGGCTTCGACAATGTGGTGTATGACAACTTTGAACTCTTTAAGAGTGTCGTGGATGCAGAGTTGGAAAGGAGGACTGTGTGTGTGTGTGTGTGTGTGTGTGTGTGTGTGTGTGTTTGTGAATAACTTACCTCTGTGATGCCACTGTTCCTGTGCCATCTGTAAGAGAGAGAAAGAGGCTTGTTTGTGTGTGTTTGTCTCTGTCTTTGTGTGGGTTATTAAAGTGCTTCAGCAAGCACTATCTATTTATTTATATCGTTCAAAAAAATGCAAAAAAACTTATAAAAAACTTTGTAGTATCCATTCTGGTCTATTTTCAATATCAAGGCCAATCTTTTTAACCTTAATCAGTTCCAATCTAACACAATCAGTTTACATACCCTTTAGTGGTTGTTCATGTTCAGATAATCTGTGTTTTTGTCATGCATGTTGTTTGTCTTTGTCAGCTTCATGTGTTTGTGATGTTTGTATGTATTTGTCTGCTTCAGTTTTAACAAAAGTTTGCTAAAGAAAACACAAAAAAACACAAAAGGGAGGAACAGCTTGAGCCTTTATTTGTTGATTGGTCACCTGAGTCTTTGGATAATCATGTTCATTATTGCACTTTAGCCTGTACAAGCCAATTGTTGACTTGTATCTTAAAGGGGTAGTTCGGAATTTTGGACATAGGGCCTGATTCCGAAGTGAGCATTGGTATTCTATATCACTGGAGACAGTTTTCAACACATTTCATTCAGTCCTTCTAGTTGCAGAGTTCGCTCGTGCTAGGCTAGCGCAAGTCAACGGGCAATGCTAGCCTGCAATTAAAAACAGTCTTACCCACTCCACAGTACACCCGAGGTAAATCAATTATAAAGACAGACTATACATCTAAATGTCTGTTTATAGAATAATGTTAGAAATAAAACCAACCTTGCATTGCATTGCATTTTGAGGGAATTGCGGGGTCTCAGCAGCAGTGTTTATATTCCTGTACGTAGGCTACGGCAGCGGCGGACTGATACCTAGGTTACCTGCCGCTGTCATTGCTACAAACGCAGAGTACAGTGAACGAAGGAATTCTACAAGCGTATTAAATTAACAAGATATGGCCACGTTTGGAGGAGTTAGCGATGCATCTGCTTTTGAAGACGATTATGAGGAATTTGTTGTATCCAACGAACCGTACATGTACGAGCCGGTGTTTTGATGTCAAAGCCAGCAGCAACAAGCCACAGTTGAGTCCTTTCTGGATCTCGCACTGGAAATTGGTGGAAACTTTGTGGTGCCCATCTGTACCGTTTATTTCTACAATTTCTAAAAGCACACTGAACCATCATGTTGCCTAGTCGTTCAATTGCGCTTCTGTCCCACGCTTCTCTGTTTACGTTCTTCTGTCGTGATTCGGTTACAAACCTAACCAGCGCATAGTAGAATTCCGCTTCTGCTGAGAAAGTAGTCCCTCGATGATTCATGCGATGCATGGTTAGTTTTATTTCTAACGTTATTCTATCAACACAGACATTTAGATGTATAGTCTGTCGTTATAATTGATTTACCTCGGGTGTACTGTGGAGTGGGTAAGACTGCTTTTAATAGCAGGCTAGCATTGCCCGTTGACTTGCGCTAGCCTAGCACGAGCGAACTCTGCAACTAGAAGGACTGAATGAAATGTGTTGAAAACTGTCTCCAGTGATATAGAATACCAATGCTCACTTCGGAATCAGGCCCTATGTCCAAAATTCCGAACTACCCCTTTAAGTACAAGTGTGTGTTCTTCAATTGTTGAGATTTTTGCATTATTATTAATGTTATTTATATGTGCCTTTCCTTTTGATGTGTGCATGTCTGTCAGCTCCATGTTTAACTAAATGTTTGCAAATGGTAGTACATGTTTGTCTCTCGTCTCATGCTCTCGTGTTCTCGCCTGTAGATCTGTACCTTGTTGTGGTGGGCGAGCTTTTAATTAAACAGATCTTGTTTACTTGTGTTTTATATGCATTGCCTTTTCAATGAAACCCATTCTGGGTGAAAAATAAAAGTTGTAAAAGAATTTGAGTCTCTGTGTGCTTGGCTTTCACAAGGGGTGGGGTAGTGGAAAGAAAAAACACACCAAAGAAATTAGAAGTCCTTGTGTCTTCTCTCCCGCAACCAGAGGTGTGAATACACCCCCACTTTGCTGGCTGCACTCCCTGTGTGGTCAAAATAATGAGTTCTGTGAATGGCTCTGTCATCCAGACAAAGTGAGTGCACTGAATACATTCTCATTATTTTTCTTAATTCAGCCCAAAAATGTAACAATTAAACACTTTTCCACTTGATAATATGAATCTCATCAGCTACATCAACTCAAAGTATGAAAATAATAAACAAAACATTCAGCAGACTAGCGGATTTTGATAATCTAGGCCTTGCACATAATATTTCTGGAAATAAAACCTCCCACCGGTGGCCACCACATGGAGCCGTCCGTTTTGATTCTCGATCCTTTATGAGCGATCCCTGGGTTGAGGGATAGGGACTTTGGGGGGTCATCAGCCATTCCCAGGGGGTCACCCATCCAAGTACTAACCAGGCCGGACCCTGCTTAGCCTCCGAGATCAGACGAGATCGGGCGTGCTCAGGGTGGTATGGCCGTAACCAAGAATTGTCGGGACCATATTAGTATTTATACAAGAGGAGCACGTAAGGAGTGAGAGTTCTACCATGGCCAGAGACGGGACTTGTACAGAAACAATGATTGGATCCATAATGAATGAAAGAAATTAATGAATGAATGAATGAATGAATGAATGAATGAATGAATGAATGAATGAATGAATGAATGCGTTATTCCAGACTCAGAGTTCCATATTTGAACGCAATGCATTACACTGCTTGGGCGTCATCGTTTGCGTGATCTTTTGAAGAAACGTAGCGATGCAAAACATGGTATGGACTACAATATAGCACGATGAAGCCATTCATAGCTATTATTTATTTAGAACAACATGATCAGGGGAGAGCGCGAACGCAGTCCCCCACTACCAGAAATTATGCAATCGAGATTCCCACATTTGGGGAATTCGCACGGGTCAGCAACAGCCTCAGTGCAATGGCTGAGCCTCGCTATGGGTGAACCACCTTCTTGATCATGGTATCTCCCTTGCCAGGTAAGTATGAGTTGAACACGTTCAGGTGGGCTGAACGATGCCCACGCGTGTTCCCGTGGAGAACGGTTGCAAAGCATTCGGAGATGTCTAGACTTTAATAAACACTGTAGACCACCGGTCACACGATGACAGGCGAATCTGAAATCAGCGAGATGGAAGCATAACGAAAGGAAACCTGGAGATCCGAGTTATCGACACGCCACAGAAAGAATCCTTTTTTCTTTCTTAAACAACAGAATATCGTTGGAATAATTGTAAACAGTGCGTTTATGAATTGTAAATGACACTTTATTGCCTACAGGCGGACGGGTGTACTCTCAGGAGGAGTTTAGTTTTGTTTTTCACAGTGAGAGAGGGGTGCACCGGTCCTGGAGGTACTGCAATACCAGGTCGATGCGTGGAGTGGACGGGGCAAGCCCCTTTTCCATCTCCCAGTTCCAAAAATCAATTTAATATATGGTCCCCGGGTAGGGGACGTATCAGATATTAAACTGATAAGAACAGATACTACACTTGATCTTAGCCAAAAGGCCGAGAAGCGATGGCCACACATGCTCAGACCAAGAGGCGAGGTTCCCAGACACGTCGCCCCACGTGGCGGTTTAACAGACAACGAAAAAACAAAACAAAAGAATGACCAAGCACCCTGTGTGCGTGTTTGTGTGTATGTGAAAGCTGAAGAAATAAACCGAGGTCGCTACATCTCTTTGCTGCTGCCTGCTGGCAGTGTCACTAGGCCGTCTGCATGTTTCACAAATAGAGTTTGGAGCAGTGGAGGCTTCTATAAGACTACAGGTGAAGCAGTGCTTCACCAAAAAAATGTTAAAAAATAAATAAACCAACAATACTATCGAATACTGCCAAAATGGTGGTGCCCACGATTTCCCCGCCCCAACAACGTCAACACCCGGAACTCTATTGCAGCCAATGAGCTCGAGTTGAAAAAGAAAATAGCTTACAGCACGTGGTTTCACTCAGGTAAATTGTATCCCCTTCACCGTTTGCTAGTTAATAATTCGACCTTTTTTTAAGGTTTGTATTAAGCTGTTTCGATTTTGTAGAAAGAGAAAAGATTTCGACCTTGTCATAACACGGTCGTTGTGTATAAAGGGAAGACGTAGAGGGTGCGTTTTTAGCTGCAGGGTAGACTTCAGTCAACCTATCGCCGTTTTGTCTGCGAGCAACCATATTACTCGTGGGTGGTCTCCTTTTAATCGGGGTAATCTAAGCTTTCCAACGGTGTATGGCATGACTATATGTACCCAGGGGTCGTTGAAATAATAAGCTGATTAATGTGTGTTTTGTAACGATAGCTAGGCGCGGCTAACGACACTGTTTACAATGAGTAAGGGCATACGTCGCATACCTGCAAACGTTTTCTTGGACAATTTGATGTGGATATGTGTTGATTTGGGTAAATGTGACTGTTTAGACAACAGCTGATGCGAGAGTAAGTGTAACATAAAGCAATTTGGCGACCGTGTTAATCTCTTGTTGCATGGGATGCGCTGCATACCTGGTAAACAGTAGTGTTATTCCAGATCCATGCCATCGCCAGGGAGACCTTTACCTGTGATGTCTGCGGGAAGAGCTTGGCCACTAAACCATCGCTGGTCAGCCATCAACAGCTACACCAGTACCCCAACATCATTTTGTACCGGCAAGGAGAGGCCAGGCTGTACTGTACAGAGGCAGCAAGGTCTGTGGCAGAGGCCCGCAGCAGCACTGTTGTTGACCCTAAATGGCTGGATCTCAAGACAGCAGAGGCGGCTGCCAAGAGGTCGGGGGCTGAGCTGTGGAAAGGTCAGCTGGTCATCACGTTCGGGTAGTACGCCGGTCAGACCTTCAGGTGGCTTGTGGAGAATGATGTCGGCTGGCTGGTGTGGCTGCTGTTCCAGTACTGCCAGCAGGGAGAGCAGAACGAGCTGCTGAAGTGGCAGAAGGAGCGACTGCTCCTTCGGCCACAAGGTGACTCCTCACCTGAAAGTGCTGTCGGACGCACCGTTCCCGGAGGCTCCTGCGCTGCCAACATCCCTCCCTCCGCCAGACCGGCCTCAGGTCCAGTACCGGCTCATCTATCACGAGGCTGGAAAGAGACGTGGTGAGAAGCGGAGGTAAGTTGTCATAAGCACTTTGTTTCACCTGTTGGCTGTGGAAAGCAAATAGCACACACGTCATATCAATACTGATCACATGTGTATTTTATGTTTCCAGATTATTTGTTGATGAGCCACAGCCTGTGACTCCCGCGAACCGACCCGTTCAGCCCACTGGGTTGTCGTCCTCCACCCGGCCGAAGCCTGCTGCGCTCACCCCCATTCTGCCGAGGCCTTCTGCGCCTACCCACCTCCAGCCGAGGCCACCCGCTGCGTTGACCTACGGCCCACCCCCTGTGTCGGCAGCACCCATACTGCAGGTCTTCCCCGCACAGCCACAGGCGCCCTCCGTCCTGTTTCGTGGGACATCCTGCAGCCAGAGCTTTGTCCCTCCTGCACCAACAGTCAAGGCATTCATGCCTAACAAGTCCTCAAGGCCATGTGGGGCTTGCCACATGCCAAACTGTGGTGGACAGTGGAAGAGGTACAACCCTTTCAAGGACAAAGTGGCTGGAAGCATTCAGAAAATGTTTTCCTACTGTCCATCCACTAGGAAGTCCACTACCCCTGGCTTCGACAATGTGGTGTATGACAACTTTGAACTCTTTAAGAGTGTCGTGGATGCAGAGTTGGAAAGGAGGACTGTGTGTGTGTGTGTGTGTGTGTGTGTGTGTGTGTGTGTGTGTGTGTGTGTGTGTGTGTGTGTGTGTGTGTGTGTGTGTGTGTGTGTGTTTGTGAATAACTTACCTCTGTGATGCCACTGTTCCTGTGCCATCTGTAAGAGAGAGAAAGAGGCTTGTTTGTGTGTGTTTGTCTCTGTCTTTGTGTGGGTTATTAAAGTGCTTCAGCAAGCACTATCTATTTATTTATATCGTTCAAAAAAATGCAAAAAAACTTATAAAAAACTTTGTAGTATCCATTCTGGTCTATTTTCAATATCAAGGCCAATCTTTTTAACCTTAATCAGTTCCAATCTAACACAATCAGTTTACATACCCTTTAGTGGTTGTTCATGTTCAGATAATCTGTGTTTTTGTCATGCATGTTGTTTGTCTTTGTCAGCTTCATGTGTTTGTGATGTTTGTATGTATTTGTCTGCTTCAGTTTTAACAAAAGTTTGCTAAAGAAAACACAAAAAAACACAAAAGGGAGGAACAGCTTGAGCCTTTATTTGTTGATTGGTCACCTGAGTCTTTGGATAATCATGTTCATTATTGCACTTTAGCCTGTACAAGCCAATTGTTGACTTGTATCTTAAAGGGGTAGTTCGGAATTTTGGACATAGGGCCTGATTCCGAAGTGAGCATTGGTATTCTATATCACTGGAGACAGTTTTCAACACATTTCATTCAGTCCTTCTAGTTGCAGAGTTCGCTCGTGCTAGGCTAGCGCAAGTCAACGGGCAATGCTAGCCTGCAATTAAAAACAGTCTTACCCACTCCACAGTACACCCGAGGTAAATCAATTATAACGACAGACTATACATCTAAATGTCTGTTTATAGAATAATGTTAGAAATAAAACCAACCTTGCATTGCATTGCATTTTGAGGGAATTGCGGGGTCTCAGCAGCAGTGTTTATATTCCTGTACGTAGGCTACGGCAGCGGCGGACTGATACCTAGGTTACCTGCCGCTGTCATTGCTACAAACGCAGAGTACAGTGAACGAAGGAATTCTACAAGCGTATTAAATTAACAAGATATGGCCACGTTTGGAGGAGTTAGCGATGCATCTGCTTTTGAAGACGATTATGAGGAATTTGTTGTATCCAACGAACCGTACATGTACGAGCCGGTGTTTTGATGTCAAAGCCAGCAGCAACAAGCCACAGTTGAGTCCTTTCTGGATCTCGCACTGGAAATTGGTGGAAACTTTGTGGTGCCCATCTGTACCGTTTATTTCTACAATTTCTAAAAGCACACTGAACCATCATGTTGCCTAGTCGTTCAATTGCGCTTCTGTCCCACGCTTCTCTGTTTACGTTCTTCTGTCGTGATTCGGTTACAAACCTAACCAGCGCATAGTAGAATTCCGCTTCTGCTGAGAAAGTAGTCCCTCGATGATTCATGCGATGCATGGTTAGTTTTATTTCTAACGTTATTCTATCAACACAGACATTTAGATGTATAGTCTGTCGTTATAATTGATTTACCTCGGGTGTACTGTGGAGTGGGTAAGACTGCTTTTAATAGCAGGCTAGCATTGCCCGTTGACTTGCGCTAGCCTAGCACGAGCGAACTCTGCAACTAGAAGGACTGAATGAAATGTGTTGAAAACTGTCTCCAGTGATATAGAATACCAATGCTCACTTCGGAATCAGGCCCTATGTCCAAAATTCCGAACTACCCCTTTAAGTACAAGTGTGTGTTCTTCAATTGTTGAGATTTTTGCATTATTATTAATGTTATTTATATGTGCCTTTCCTTTTGATGTGTGCATGTCTGTCAGCTCCATGTTTAACTAAATGTTTGCAAATGGTAGTACATGTTTGTCTCTCGTCTCATGCTCTCGTGTTCTCGCCTGTAGATCTGTACCTTGTTGTGGTGGGCGAGCTTTTAATTAAACAGATCTTGTTTACTTGTGTTTTATATGCATTGCCTTTTCAATGAAACCCATTCTGGGTGAAAAATAAAAGTTGTAAAAGAATTTGAGTCTCTGTGTGCTTGGCTTTCACAAGGGGTGGGGTAGTGGAAAGAAAAAACACACCAAAGAAATTAGAAGTCCTTGTGTCTTCTCTCCCGCAACCAGAGGTGTGAATACACCCCCACTTTGCTGGCTGCACTCCCTGTGTGGTCAAAATAATGAGTTCTGTGAATGGCTCTGTCATCCAGACAAAGTGAGTGCACTGAATACATTCTTATTATTTTTCTTAATTCAGCCCAAAAATGTAACAATTAAACACTTTTCCACTTGATAATATGAATCTCATCAGCTACATCAACTCAAAGTATGAAAATAATAAACAAAACATTCAGCAGACTAGCGGATTTTGATAATCTAGGCCTTGCACATAATATTTCTGGAAATAAAACCTCCCACCGGTGGCCACCACATGGAGCCGTCCGTTTTGATTCTCGATCCTTTATGAGCGATCCCTGGGTTGAGGGATAGGGACTTTGGGGGGTCATCAGCCATTCCCAGGGGGTCACCCATCCAAGTACTAACCAGGCCGGACCCTGCTTAGCCTCCGAGATCAGACGAGATCGGGCGTGCTTTTTTTTTTATTTATTTTTTTATTATCAAAAATACCAATTTATATATACAAAAGACATTCATCTGTAAATATTTACACAAAACAATGACATACACCCAGGAATCACATTCATGTTAAGGGATAACAAAACTCAAAAAATGATAAAAAAGAAAGAAAAATAAATCACTTAATAATAACACGTGCGCCTGATAAACATAGAGGCACACTCAGAAATTAAATGCTAGTTTCCCTTCCGATGTTACAGATATAAAGCCACACCCGTCAATAAAACATTCAGCAAAGTCCTCAGCACCATATTTAAAGATCAAACCCACATTTCTCCTGACAACCGATTCAAACAAATCCCACACATGAACCCTTTTCCCCTCAAAATGAGCAAGATTCCTTCTTGACATAATAGCATACCTTACGTGGCTTAACACAAAATTAAACAAACGAACATTCACATCTTTCCTTTTCCCATTTACTCCAAACAGCAACATTTTGTTCCATTCATATGCCTTTACAAAACCCTTTTCCCAGTTTTTAAACAGCATATCCTTTAACTTCAAAACAAAACTACGTAGACAATCACATCGGATATATATATGTAACAAGTCTTCTGGCTCAGTTTCACACACGTCACATTCTCTTTTGTTCTCTTTGTTAATCTGATGCAGCACCGTGTTTACATAGATCCTGTTGTGTCTCGTCATGAAGTCATTGTTTTCACATTCTATTGCATTATATTTGATTTGGAGGTTTTCCCATATCAACTGTACATTCATACCTGGCAGAACCCTCTCCCACATTTGTTCTGATGCCGGTCTTTTCAACAGTTTCGCTATCAGTTCTAAATATATGTTTTTTACTTTTAATTCTTTAAACTCTTTATTTGCATCATTTTTAACAAACACTAGTTTAGGTAAAGGTCCATCCCCTGTCCTCACACACTCTCTCTCAATCAAATACCTCCAGTCTACAGGCATACTCCCCTTAATTATATCATACATTTTTACAATCATATCTCTCCTAGCATCCTCATCCCATTCTCTTACGCAGTCTACCATTGCCTGCCCAGGCAGAAACCCAGGCACAAACTCATAGACCATGTCCTTTACTTGCCTAATTCCTGCATCCATGAAAACCTTATTGTATAGCATTTTGTTGTTATGCTGTATTATAGGATTGAGAAAAACGGGTTTATTCATTACTTCGGTTACATTACTACAGTTGTATGATATGTTGGGTAGGAATTCTCCCCACGCTCTGAACACCTCTTGGTAGAAAAAAGGCACTTTTTCATACATTGGTTCTTTCAAAACCATAAGCAGACTATTCTCTCCACATCTACCAGCCATCTGAACATACATTTTAAAGAATTGTTTCCACCCATAGTCATTCACATCATGGAGATACTTCTTCACTGTTTTAACCCTCAGTGCTTTACGTTTTGTGTCAATGTCCACCAGTTTTAACCCTCCCTCACTGTACCCTGCTATCAACGTTTTGTGGGATATCCTCACACCCTTCCCATCCCACAAGAAGTTTGAAGTCAGCTGATTTAATTCGGATAGAACCCATACCGGAAGATCTAGTGCGCCCAAAACATACACACATTTGGATAATAATAAGGAATTAACAACTATTACCTTACCTTTTAATTTCAATTTCCTCTGCTTCCATGCATTTAAAGTGTGTTTTATCTTATTTATCACTCCTGTCCAAGTGATATCTCTTGCTTCCTTTTCGTTTGGACCTATGTTTACTCCTAAAACTTTGATGCAGTCCACCACTCTAAATGCAATCATACTGTCAACCCTATCCCCCTCCTGACCTATACACATTAGTTCCGATTTTTCTATATTCACTTTAGCCCCTGCTGCCCTCCCATATGTTCCCATGTGTTTCATAATTATATTGATGCTGTCCATATTTTCTACTGTTATTGTCATGTCATCCGCATATTGTTGAATTATATTAATTTTCTCACCTGGTATTTGTATTCCTTTTATATTACTATCCTTTTTTATAAGGACAGCAAAGGGTTCAATAGACATGCTATACAACAGTGCTGATAAAGGACAGCCCTGTCTCACTGACCTCTCCAAAGCAAAGGTGTCCGTCATCAGACCATTACATTTGACCCTACTCTTAGCTTCCTTATACAGCAGCCTGATCCAACTCACTATTCTATCCCCAAACCCAAATTCTTTCATAGTCCGAAACAAGAACTCATGCTCCACTCTATCAAAAGCCTTATTCAAATCTATACTCAACACAATCCCAGACTGTTCTTTCATGTGCCTAACAACGTCCCTAACTGTCCCTATTATATCCGCTATGTCTCTCCCTTCGACACTATATGCCTGTGTCGGTGATATTATTCCTCCCATTACCTTCTTAATCCTATACGCTAAAACCCTCGTTAATATTTTATAGTCACTATTCAATAAACTAATTGGCCTATAATTCCCTAACTCCAACCTACTCCCCCTATTTTTAAATAATATTGTGATTACCCCAGTAGCCATGGATTCTGGAACCATTTGTCCCTCCTCCATGCTTTGATATACCATTAGCAGTATGGGTGCCAACACATCAGCAAACTCTTTGTAGAATTCACTGCTAAGGCCATCTGAACCAGGGCTTTTATTGTTTTTTGCATTTTTAATTGCTATTTGTATTTCTTCTACCGTAATGCCTCTGTCACACATGTCTTGCTCGTCTGCTGATATCCTTGCATCCACACCACTCAAGACCTCATCAATACATACTTTTTCTGTATTCCCTTTTTTATATAAGTTTTTATAGAAGCCTTCCACTGTATTCAAGATGCTAACCAGATCATTTACCTTCTCCCCATTTTCATTCTGTAGTTTGTTTATATAATTATTTTCCTGTTTATTTTTTTCCAGGTTTAGAAAGTACGCTGTGCACCTTTCCCCCTCTACAGCATACTGTACTCTACTCCTTACTATCGCCCCATCACATTTATTTTTCTCAAAAACTTTTAGTTGCCTTCTCAAGTTCATATAATTTTGTATATTATAATTTCCATCTTTGTCTGCTTTCCCTGCTTCTTCGTTTAATTTATTTCGTATCTCTTTCTCTACCTGATCCATTCTAAAGTTCATTTGCTTGGCATAGTATATGCTTTTCTTTTTAACTTTTTCTTTCAAATTTTCCCACCAAATACAAATATTATCTTTGTTTAATCTGTTCTCCATTTCTTCTTTGATACATTTTGCTATCATCTCTTTATATGAATCCTCTCTTAATAAGCTGTTGTTTAGGCACCACATTCCTCCACCTACATTCCTTATACATGCGTCCCTTAACCTCAGCGACAGGATTGCATGATCACTAAGAGTGGTAAAAGTATATTTCACCTCTTTTATTTGGCTAACAATGTTTTCCTTAACTAGGACGAGGTCTATTCTACTCTGCCTAAGGGTCCCCATAACCACCTGCCTCCGCGAAAACACTTTTCGTTCTGCATTTTCCTCCCTCCATACGTCCACCATTTTGTGTTCTGCCATCATGCTTTTCAAAAAGTTCCTTGACCCATCATACCTGTATTTTACATTATTTGAATAATCTAGTCTTGATAATTTTACATTATAGTCACCAACCATCATACAATCTCCCGTGCACAGAACCTCCAAGTCCTCAAAAAAAAACTTTCTCAGTTCCTCCACGTTTGGTGCATATATATTGATTAATTTGTATGTGTTTTTATTGTGGACAAATTCTATCGCTATCACACGTCCATTCCCTCCACAAAAGGTTTGCTTGACACCACTAACAGACCTCTCTCTGACAAGGATTGCCACTCCACATGCCTTCGCACTCCCATTGTCCATAAAAATGGGCCCTTTCCAAAGCTTCCCAAGGGTTTCCACAAGTTCATTATCCCAATGCGTTTCTTGAAGGCACAATATGTCAGATTTACAGAGTTCAATCGTTCTTTCTATTTTGGTCATGTTCCTTAGGCCGTTTGCATTTAAGGATGTTATTATGACCATAGTAATGGTGAAAAGAAAAACACAGCTTTCCATAGATGCTCGATTGTTCATACCTTCTGCTCTTTTGGCTCCCTTTTGTCCCTCCTTTTGATTATTCTCTTCCTGCTGGCTTTCACCGCATCGTAGTCCATCGACTCTCCTTCCTCCGATGTTCTCATCTCCACCACCTCCATGCTCGAATCGTCTGGCTCCTTAGGTGAAGCAGTCGCAGCAGCAGCCCCGCCGTCCCGTGTAGCCTCACTGCAATCCGGGGCCTCCACCTCTCCTGGTCGGCCGCCTCTTCGTTCACTCGCCCGGGCTGAGGGAGTTTTGGGCGCTGTGCTAGCGCCTTCCTCCATACTTTGCCCGGATGCTCCTCCCGTCATGCGACCCGTCTCACCGGACACTCCATCCGCACTGCTGCCGATGGTGGATGGAGTCATTTCACCCCCGCTGGCAGCTCCGGTGTCCTCGTCCTGCTGTCGTTGATCCTCCTCGGACCGGGAAACGCGCTCGCCGCCGCCGGCTGGCTCCGTGTCCACCGTCCTCTCCTCTCCGCGTCTCCCCCCCTGCAAGTCACACTCCCTAGCATAGTGTCCCTGGCGCTTGCATTTATAACAGGTGAAGTCTGGGCATTCTCTTAAAATATGTCCTGGCTGGATGCACAGCCTGCAGACCTTCACCTGCCTGTCATGGATCACACGGAAGTACTCCCCTCCGTCTAGTGTCTCGAACTTTGTTGAGTAGGGCAGTGACTGTACAAGTTCCGTGAATTGTACCTTACAGAACCTTGTCCCGTCCACCACGTCTGTCCCAGGCCATTTCCTTCTTTTGATGGGCGAAATCGCCCTCACGCCCCACGTTGAGAGTTTCTGTCTAATTTCAGCATCAGTGATGTAAGATGGCAAGTTTAGAAATGAAACAACAATTTCATTGCTGCGAACTTCCTTGGCAGTCACCCGAGTGTTTTTGATTTTGAAGCCATCTAATAACCTTGTCTTGCCCTTTCCCTCCTGCATGGTGATCTCGTAAATGTTCTTACTTTTGACCCTGCATGCCAGAACAATCCCACACTTTTCCTTGATTCCCCGCAACAGTTCCATCATGGTAATGTAATCTTCACCGACGGGCTCTACAATCAATGTCAGCTCCTTTTTATAGCCACAATCACCCTCACTTTCTCCCTGTCTCTCTTTATCTCTCCTACCATTCGCCATGCTTGCTTTCTCAATAGGCCTAATAACGGAATTGATCTCCTGGGTTATTCCTTTCTCGCTGGCTTCAATATTTCCAGAATCATTCTCCCGTTCTACATGTGCCAAACTGTTCTTAACTTCCATGTTTTCATTCACAAGTTCTTCCATCCAATCACTAAAAGCATAATCAATCTCGGGTTCTGCATTAATCAAAGTGGCCTTACCTTCTATTTTGTCATTTATTAAAGTATCCATCCAATCACAAAAAGAATGAAACAATCCCCCAAACAGCCAGGCTGCAGGGGAAATGAATCACACATAAAACTATCACAAATGCACCTTATGATTCACAAGCACACGCGGTCCCAACAAACACTCGACTGCTCTCTACTCTCTGCTCACTTCCTGCTTGCGCACCTGAACGGGATCAGACGAGATCGGGCGTGCTCAGGGTGGTATGGCCGTAACCAAGAATTGTCGGGACCATATTAGTATTTATACAAGAGGAGCACGTAAGGAGTGAGAGTTCTACCATGGCCAGAGACGGGACTTGTACAGAAACAATGATTGGATCCATAATGAATGAAAGAAATTAATGAATGAATGAATGAATGAATGAATGAATGAATGAATGAATGAATGAATGAATGAATGCGTTATTCCAGACTCAGAGTTCCATATTTGAACGCAATGCATTACACTGCTTGGGCGTCATCGTTTGCGTGATCTTTTGAAGAAACGTAGCGATGCAAAACATGGTATGGACTACAATATAGCACGATGAAGCCATTCATAGCTATTATTTCTTTAGAACAACATGATCAGGGGAGAGCGCGAACGCAGTCCCCCACTACCAGAAATTATGCAATCGAGATTCCCACATTTGGGGAATTCGCACGGGTCAGCAACAGCCTCAGTGCAATGGCTGAGCCTCGCTATGGGTGAACCACCTTCTTGATCATGGTATCTCCCTTGCCAGGTAAGTATGAGTTGAACACGTTCAGGTGGGCTGAACGATGCCCACGCGTGTTCCCGTGGAGAACGGTTGCAAAGCATTCGGAGATGTCTAGACTTTAATAAACACTGTAGACCACCGGTCACACGATGACAGGCGAATCTGAAATCAGCGAGATGGAAGCATAACGAAAGGAAACCTGGAGATCCGAGTTATCGACACGCCACAGAAAGAATCCTTTTTTCTTTCTTAAACAACAGAATATCGTTGGAATAATTGTAAACAGTGCGTTTATGAATTGTAAATGACACTTTATTGTCTACAGGCGGACGGGTGTACTCTCAGGAGGAGTTTAGTTTTGTTTTTCACAGTGAGAGAGGGGTGCACCGGTCCTGGAGGTACTGCAATACCAGGTCGATGCGTGGAGTGGACGGGGCAAGCCCCTTTTCCATCGCCCAGTTCCAAAAATCAATTTAATATATGGTCCCCGGGTAGGGGACGTATCAGATATTAAACTGATAAGAACAGATACTACACTTGATCTTAGCCAAAAGGCCGAGAAGCGATGGCCACACATGCTCAGACCAAGAGGCGAGGTTCCCAGACACGTCGCCCCACGTGGCGGTTTAACAGACAACGAAAAAACAAAACAAAAGAATGACCAAGCACCCTGTGTGCGTGTTTGTGTGTATGTGAAAGCTGAAGAAATAAACCGAGGTCGCTACATCTCTTTGCTGCTGCCTGCTGGCAGTGTCACTAGGCCGTCTGCATGTTTCACAAATAGAGTTTGGAGCAGTGGAGGCTTCTATAAGACTACAGGTGAAGCAGTGCTTCACCAAAAAAATGTTAAAAAATAAATAAACCAACAATACTATCGAATACTGCCAAAATGGTGGTGCCCACGATTTCCCCGCCCCAACAACGTCAACGACCGGAACTCTATTGCAGCCAATGAGCTCGAGTTGAAAAAGAAAATAGCTTACAGCACGTGGTTTCACTCAGGTAAATTGTATCCCCTTCACCGTTTGCTAGTTAATAATTCGACCTTTTTTTAAGGTTTGTATTAAGCTGTTTCGATTTTGTAGAAAGAGAAAAGATTTCGACCTTGTCATAACACGGTCGTTGTGTATAAAGGGAAGACGTAGAGGGTGCGTTTTTAGCTGCAGGGTAGACTTCAGTCAACCTATCGCCGTTTTGTCTGCGAGCAACCATATTACTCGTGGGTGGTCTCCTTTTAATCGGGGTAATCTAAGCTTTCCAACGGTGTATGGCATGACTATATGTACCCAGGGGTCGTTGAAATAATAAGCTGATTAATGTGTGTTTTGTAACGATAGCTAGGCGCGGCTAACGACACTGTTTACAATGAGTAAGGGCATACGTCGCATACCTGCAAACGTTTTCTTGGACAATTTGATGTGGATATGTGTTGATTTGGGTAAATGTGACTGTTTAGACAACAGCTGATGCGAGAGTAAGTGTAACACTAGAACTGCAAGCAGTTATGCAGGGGTCCAAGAAGTGTGCCTTTCGCCGGCACAACGCGACAAGAAATGTGCATTTCGCCGGCACAACGCGAAGCAAGTATTCAAAACGTTACCGTGAACAACATGTGGATATAAAGGTTTTGACTGTGGGAGCTTCGGTGTGGGAGTTATAGCCTAAAACGCGTTTTCAGAACATTCCATTGGCCAAATAGGAGATAGACAATGTCGGCGTTTTTTAGCACCGCCCTGTTGGCGAAATTTTCCCAAGACAATTTTCCTTTGCCAAAAACTCCCGCCCACATTAATAATTCTTGGCCATATTTTCTATATAGATTCGGGTTTGCCCCTTGATGGTTTCCCTTGAGTTTGAAGAACATTCCTTTGGCCAATTAGAAGATATACAATTTCCTCGTTTATTGCGCCCCCTAATGGCGAAATATTCCGAATTTTGGTATTTTCTGAATTTTTGCGTATCGACGTAAAACGTAGCTAATAAACAAATATTCAAAACGCTACCGTTTCGTAGTCGAAGGTCGGATCAAAAAGTGTTTGAGTTTTTCTTTTCGTGTTCGTCTGACGATGACGTGTGCAAAGTTTGGTGTCGATTGGTCAAGAAATGTGGGAGGAGTAGGGAAAAAACAGTTTTGCGGTTTTCGCGACTTTGCGAAAAAAAATTATAGACGCAAATGGGCGTGGCCTATGTCAAAAGATGCAGCAGACTCCAGTGAATATGTGGGTACAAGTTTTTGACTGTGGAAGGTTCGTTGTGGGAGTTATAGCCCCAAACGCGTATTCCTTGGTATAGCGCCACCTAGTGGCCGGCATGTCTGGATTTGGTTATCTGAGTAGCGGTGCCGTACCTGGATCTAGTGATGCAATTGGCGCGTGTGCACCATTTACGGTTTGGGCTGTGGTACCACTTCTATGGCGGGAAGTATAACTAGAACTGCAAGCAGTTATGCAGGGGTCCAAGAAGTGTGCATTTCGCCGGCACAACGCGACAAGAAATGTGCATTTCGCCGGCACAACGCGAAGCAAGTATTTAAAACGCTACCGTGAACATCATGTGGATATAAAGGTTTTGACTGTGGGAGCTTCGGTGTGGGAGTTATAGCCTAAAACGCGTTTTCAGAACATTCCATTGGCCAAATAGGAGATCGACAATGTCGTCGTTTTTTGGCGCCGCCCTGTGGCGAAATTTGCAATTTTCCAAAGACAATTTTCCTTTGCCAAATAAATCCCGCCCACATTAATGATTCTTGGCCATATTTTCTATATAGACTCGGGTTTGCCCCTTGATGGTTTCCCTTGAGTTTGAAGAACATTCCTTTGGCCAATTAGAAGATATACAATTTCCTCGTTTATTGCGCCCCCTAATGGCGAAACATTCCGAATTCTTTATTGAACGCCATTAAGGGTAGCACCGACATGTGTCTAAAATTTGGACTTGATCCGATGTGTAATTTTCGTATTTTTTGAATTTTTGCGTTTCGACGTAAAACGTAGCTAATAAACAAATATTCAAAATGCTACCGTTTCGTAATCGAAGGTCGGATCAAAAAGTGTTTGAGTTTTTCTTTTCGTGTGCGTCTGAAGATGTCGTGTGCAAAGTTTGGTGTTGATTGGTCGAGAAATGTGGGAGGAGTAGGGAAAAAACAGTTTTGCGGTTTTCGCGATTTTGCGAAAAAAAATTCTAGACGCAAATGGGCGTGGCCTATGCCAAAAGATGCAGCAGACTCCAGTGAATATGTGCGTACAAGTTTTTGACTGTGGAAGGTTCGGTGTGGGAGTTATAGCCCCAAACGCGTATTCCTTGGTATAGCGCCACCTAGTGGCCGGCGTGTCTGGATTTTGTCGTCTGCGTACACATCACAGACCTGGATCTAGTCATGCAATTCGCGTGTCCGCACCATTTACGGTTTGGGGTGTGGGCACACTTTTAGTGCTGGAATAATAACTAGAACTGCAAGCAGTTATGCAGGGGTCCAAGAAGTGTGCATTTCGCCGGCACAATGCGACAAGAAATGTGCATTTCGCCGGCACAACGCGAAGCAAGTATTCAAAACGTTACCGTGAACAACATGTGGATATAAAGGTTTTGACTGTGGGAGCTTCGGTGTGGGAGTTATAGCCTAAAACGCGTTTTCAGAACATTCCATTGGCCAAATAGGAGATAGACAATGTCGTCGTTTTTTGGCGCCGCCCTGTTGGCGAAATTTTCCCAAGACAATTTTCCTTTGCCAAAAACTCCCGTCCACATTAATAATTCTTGGCCATATTTTTTATATAGATTCGGGTTTGCCCCTTGATGGTTTCCCTTGAGTTTGAAGAACATTCCTTTGGCCAATTAGAAGATATACAATTTCCTCGTTTATTGCGCCCCCTAATGGCGAAATATTCCGAATTCTTTATTGAACGCCATTAAGGGTAGCACCAACATGTGTCTAAAATTTGGACTTGATCCGATGTCTAATTTTGGTATTTTCTGAATTTTTGCGTATCGACGTAAAACGTAGCTAATAAACAAATATTCAAAACGCTACCGTTTCGTAGTCGAAGGTCGGATCAAAAAGTGTTTGAGTTTTTCTTTTCGTGTTCGTCTGACGATGTCGTGTGCAAAGTTTGGTGTCGATTGGTCAAGAAATGTGGGAGGAGTAGGGAAAAAACAGTTTTGCGGTTTTCGCGATTTTGCGAAAAAAAATTCTAGACGCAAATGGGCGTGGCCTATGCCAAAAGATGCAGCAGACTCCAGTGGATATGTGCGTACAAGTTTTTGACTGTGGGAGGTTCGGTGTGGGAGTTATAGCCCCAAACGCGTATTCCTTGGTATAGCGCCACCTAGTGGCCGGCGTGTCCGGATTTTGTCGTCTGCATAGTCCGAAGAGACCTGGATCTAGTCATGCAATTGGCGTGTCGTCACCATTTACGGTTTGGGCTGTGGGCACACTTTTAGGGAGGTAAGTATAAAAATAAAAAGAATCCTTACAAAAACAATAGGGATCCAACCTGTTGGCTTGGACCCCTAACTAGAACTGCAAGCAGTTATGCAGGGGTCCAAGAAGTGTGCATTTCGCCGGCACAACGCGAGAAGAAATGTGCATTTCGCCGGCACAACGCGAAGCAAGTATTCGAAACCATACCGTGAACAACATGTGGATAGAAAGGTTTTGACTGTGGGAGCTTCGGTGTGGGAGTTATAGCCTAAAACTCGTTTTCAGAACATTCCATTGGCCAAATAGGAGATAGACAATGTCGTCGTTTTTTGGCGCCGCCCTGTGGCGAAATTTTCCAAAGACAATTTTCCTTTGCCAAATAACTCCCGCCCATATTAATAATTCTTGGCCATATTTTCTATATAGACTCGGGTTTGCCCCTTGATGGTTTCCCTTGAGTTTGAAGAACATTCCTTTGGCCAATTAGAAGATATACAATTTCCTCGTTTATTGCGCCCCCTAATGGTGAAACTTTCCGAAATCTTTTTCGAACGTCACTAAGGGTAACACCGACATGTGTGTAAAATTTGGACTTGATCCGATGTCTAATTTTGGTATTTTTCTGGATTTTTGATTTTCAACGTAAAACGTAGCTAATAAACAAATATTCAAAATGCTACCGTTTCGTAATCGAAGGTCGGATCAAAAAGTGTTTGAGTTTTTCTTTTCGTGTGCGTCTGAAGATGTCGTGTGCAAAGTTTGGTGTTGATTGGTCGAGAAATGTGGGAGGAGTAGGGAAAAAACAGTTTTGCGGTTTTCGCGATTTTGCGAAAAAAAATTCTAGACGCAAATGGGCGTGGCCTATGCCAAAAGATGCAGCAGACTCCAGTGAATATGTGCGTACAAGTTTTTGACTGTGGGAGGTTCGGTGTGGGAGTTATAGCCCCAAACGCGTATTCCTTGGTATAGCGCCACCTAGTGGCCGGCGTGTCTGGATTTTGTCGTCTGCGTAGTGTTCACGGACCTGGATCTAGTGATGCAATTGGCGCGTGTGCACCATTTACTGTTTGGGCTGTGGTACCACTTCTAGATGGGAAGTATAATAATAATAATCCTTACAAAAACAATAGGGATCCAACCTGTTGGCTTGGACCCCTAACTAGAACTGCAAGCAGTTATGCAGGGGTCCAAGAAGTGTGCATTTCGCCGGCACAACGCGACAAGAAATGTGCGTTTCGCCGGCACAAAGCGAAGCATGTGTTCAAAACGCTACCCTGAACCTGTGGATACAAAGGATTTGACTGTGGTAGGAGTAGCGAGAAGTCAGTGTAGCGTTTTCGCGGCGAAATTTTGTAGAAGATATACAATTTCCTCGTTTATGGCGCCCCCTAATGGCGAAATTTTCCGAAATTTTTATCGTACGACACTAAGGTTAGCACCAACATGTGTCTAAAACTTGGAGTCGATCCGATGTGTAATTTTGGATTTTTTGGGATTTTGGATTTTCCACGTCTAATTTAGCTAATAAACCAATATTCAAAACGCTACCGTTTCGTCGTCGAAGGTCGGATCAAAAAAGTAATGCAGGAATTCTTTTCGTGTAGGTCTGAAGATGCCGTGTGCAAAGTTTTGTGTCAATTGGTCGAGAAATGTGGGAGGAGTAGCGAAAAAACATTTTTGCGGTTTTCGCGATTTAGCGAAAAAAATTCATAGACGCAAATGGGCGTGGCCTAGGCCAAAAGATGCAGCAGACTCCAGTGCATCTGTGTGTACAAGTTTTTGGACTCTGGGAGGTCCGGTGTGGGAGTTATAGCCCCAAACGCGTATTCCTTGGTATAGCGCCACCTAGTGGCCGGCATGTCTGGATTTTGTCGTCTGCATAGTCTTCACGTACCTGGATCTAGTCATGTAATTGGCGTGTGTGCACCATTTACGGTTTGGGCTGTAGTACCACTTTCTTGGTAGGAAGTATAAAAATCCTTACAAAAACAATAGGGATCCAACCTGTTGGCTTGGACCCCTAATAATAATAATAATAATAATCCTTACAAAAACAATAGGGATCCAACCTGTTGGCTTGGACCCCTAACTAGAACTGCAAGCAGTTATGCAGGGGTCCAAGAAGTGTGCATTTCGCCGGCACAACGCGACAAGAAATGTGCATTTCGCTGGCACAACGCGAAGCAAGTATTCAAAACGCTACCGTGAACATCATGTGGATATAAAGGTTTTGACTGTGGGAGCTTCGGTGTGGGAGTTATAGCCTAAAACGCGTTTTCAGAACATTCCATTGGCCAAATAGGAGATAGACAATGTCGTCGTTTTTTGGCGCCGCCCTGTGGCGAAATTTGCAATTTTCCAAAGACAATTTTCCTTTGCCAAATAACTCCCGCCCACATTAATGATTCTTGGCCATATTTTCTATATAGACTCGGGTTTGCCCCTTGATGGTTTCCCATGAGTTTGAAGAACATTCCTTTGGCCAATTAGAAGATATACAATTTCCTCGTTTATTGCGCCCCCTAATTGCGAAATATTCCGAAATCTTTATTGAACGCCATTAAGGGTAGCACCGACATGTGTGTAAAATTTGGACTTGATCCGATGTGTAATTTTGGTATTTTTTGAATTTTTGCGTTTCGACGTAAAACGTAGCTAATAAACAAATATTCAAAATGCTACCGTTTCGTAATCGAAGGTCGGATCAAAAAGTGTTTGAGTTTTTCTTTTCGTGTGCGTCTGAAGATGTCGTGTGCAAAGTTTGGTGTTGATTGGTCGAGAAATGTGGGAGGAGTAGGGAAAAAACAGTTTTGCGGTTTTCGCGATTTTGCGAAAAAAAATTCCAGACGCAAATGGGCGTGGCCTATGTCAAAAGATGCAGCAGACTCCAGTGCATCTCTGTGTACAAGTTTTTGGACTGTGGGAGGTTCGATGTGGGAGTTATAGCCCCAAACGCGTATTCCTTGGTATAGCGCCACCTAGGGACCGGCGTGTCTGGATTTTGTTATCTGAGTAGCGGTGCCGATTCTGGATCTAGTCATGCAATTGGCGTGTCGGCACCATTTACGGTTTGGGCTGTGGGCCCACTTCTAAGGCGTACGAAATAATAATAATAATAATCCTTACAAAAACAATAGGGATCCAACCTGTTGGCTTGGACCCCTAATAATAATAATAATAATCCTTACAAAAACAATAGGGATCCAACCTGTTGGCTTGGACCCCTAACTAGAACTGCAAGCAGTTATGCAGGGGTCCAAGAAGTGTGCATTTCGCCGGCACAACGCGACAAGAAATGTGCGTTTCGCCGGCACAACGCGAAGCATGTGTTCAAAACGCTACCCTGAACCTGTGGATACAAAGGATTTGACTGTGGTAGGAGTAGCGAGAAGTCAGTGTAGCGTTTTCGCGGCTAAATTTTGTAGAAGGTATACAATTTCCTCGTTTATGGCGCCCCCTAATTGCGAAATTTTCCGAAATTTTTATCGTACGACATTAAGGTAAGCACCAACATGTGTGTAAAATTTGGACTCGATCCGATGTCTAATTTTGGATTTCTTTGGATTTTTGATTTTCCACGTCTAATTTAGCTCATAAACCAATATTCAAAACGCTACCGTTTCGTTATCGAAGGACGGATCAAAAAAGTAATGCAGGAATTATTTTCGTGTAGGTCTGAAGATGCCGTGTGCAAAGTTTTGTGTCAATTGGTCGAGAAATGTGGGAGGAGTAGCGAAAAGACATTTTTGCGGTTTTCGCGATTTAGCGAAAAATATTCCTAGACGCAAATGGGCGTGGCCTAGGCCAAAAGATGCAGCAGACTCCAGTGCATCTGTGTGTACAAGTTTTTGGACTCTGGGAGGTTCGGTGTGGGAGTTATAGCCCCAAACGCGTCTGTCCTTGGTATAGCGCCACCTAGTGGCCGGCGTGTCTGGATTTGGTTATCTGAGTAGCGGTGCCGGACCTGGATCTAGGCATGCAATTGGCGTGTCGGCACCATTTACGGTTTGGGCTGTGGTACCACTTCTAAGGCGTATAGTATAATAATAATAATCCTTACAAAAACAATAGGGATCCAACCTGTTGGCTTGGACCCCTAACTAGAACTGCAAGCAGTTATGCAGGGGTCCAAGAAGTGTGCATTTCGCCGGCACAACACGAAGCAAGTATTCAAAACGCTACCGTGAACATGTGGATATAAAGGTTTTGACTGTGGGAGCTTCGGTGTGGGAGTTATAGCCTAAAACGCGTTTTCAGAACATTGGCCAAATAGGAGATAGACAATGTCGTCGTTTTTTGGCGCCGCCCTGTGGCGACATTTTCCAAAGACAATTTTCCTTTGCCAAATAACTCCCGCCCATATTAATAATTCTTGGCCATATTTTCTATATAGACTCGGGTTTGCCCCTTGATGGTATCCCTTGAGTTTGAAGAACATTCCTTTGGCCAATTAGAAGATATACAATTTCCTCGTTTATTGCGCCCCCTAATGGCGAAATATTCCGAATTCTTTATTGAACGCCATTAAGGGTAGCACCGACATGTGTCTAAAATTTGGACTTGATCCGATGTCTAATTTTGGTATTTTCTGAATTTTTGCGTATCGACGTAAAACGTAGCTAATAAACAAATATTCAAAACGCTACCGTTTCGTAGTCGAAGGTCGGATCAAAAAGTGTTTGAGTTTTTATTTTCGTGTTTGTCTGACGATGTCGTGTGCAAAGTTTGGTGTCGATTGGTCAAGAAATGTGGGAGGAGTAGGGAAAAAACAGTTTTGCGGTTTTCGTGATTTTGCGAAAAAAAATTCCAGACGCAAATGGGCGTGGCCTATGTCAAAAGATGCAGCAGACTCCAGTGAATATGTGGGTACAAGTTTTTGACTGTGGAAGGTTCGGTGTGGGAGTTATAGCCCCAAACGCGTATTCCTTGGTATAGCGCCACCTAGTGGCCGGCATGTCTGGATTTTGTCGTCTGCATAGTCTTCACGTACCTGGATCTAGTCATGTAATTGGCGTGTGTGCACCATTTACGGTTTGGGCTGTAGTAGCACTTTTAGTGCTGGAATAATAACTAGAACTGCAAGCAGTTATGCAGGGGTCCAAGAAGTGTGCATTTCGCCGGCACAACGCGACAAGAAATGTGCGTTTCGCCGGCACAACGCGAAGCATGTGTTCAAAACGCTACCCTGAACCTGTGGATACAAAGGATTTGACCGTGGTAGGAGTAGCGAGAAGTCAGTGTAACGTTTTCGCGGCGAAATTTTGTAGAAGATACACAATTTCCTCGTTTATTGCGCCCCCTAATGGCGAAATGTTCCGAATTTTTTATCGAACGACATTAAGGTTGGCAGCGACATGTGTGTAAAATTTGGACTTGATCCGATGTCTAATTTTGTAATTTTTCTGGATTTTGATTTTCGACGTAAAACGTAGCTAATAAACAAATATTCAAAATGCTACCGTTTCGTAATCGAAGGTCGGATCAAAAAAGTGTTTGAGTTTTTCTTTTCGTGTGCGTCTGAAGATGTCGTGTGCAAAGTTTGGTGTTGATTGGTCAAGGAATGTGGGAGGAGTAGCGAAAAAACAGTTTAGCGGTTTTCGCGATTTTGCGAAAAAAAATTCCAGACGCAAATGGGCGTGGCCTATGCCAAAAGATGCAGCAGACTCCAGTGAATATGTGGGTACAAGTTTTTGACTGTGGGAGGTTCGGTGTGGGAGCTATAGCCCCAAACGTGTTTCTCCTTGGTATAGCGCCACCTAGTGGCCGGCATGTCTGGATTTAGTCGTCTGCCGTCACCTCACGGACCTGGATCTAGTCATGTAATTGGCGTGTCGGCACCATTTACGGTTTGGGCTGTGGTACCACTTCTAGCTGGGAATAATAATAATAGGAAGAAAAATCCTTACAAAAACAATAGGGATCCAACCTGTTGGCTTGGACCCCTAATAATAATAATCCTTACAAAAACAATAGGGATCCAACCTGTTGGCTTGGACCCCTAAAAACTAGAACTGCAAGCAGTTATGCAGGGGTCCAAGAAGTGTGCATTTCGCCGGCACAACGCGACAAGAAGTGTGCATTTCGCCGGCACAACGCGATGCAAGTATTGAAAACGCTACTGTGAACAACATGTGGATATAAAGGTTTTGACTGTGGGAGCTTCGGTGTGGGAGTTATAGCCTAAAACGCGTTTTCAGCACATTCCATTGGCCAAATAGGAGATAGACAATGTCGTCGTTTTTTGGCGCCGCCCTGTGGCGAAATTTTCCAAAGACAATTTTCCTTTGCCAAATAACTCCCGCCCATATTAATAATTCTTGGCCATATTTTCTATATAGACTCGGGTTTGCCCCTTGATGGTATCCCTTGAGTTTGAAGAACATTCCTTTGGCCAATTAGAAGATATACAATTTCCTCGTTTATTGCGCCCCCTAATGGCGAAATATTCCGAATTCTTTATTGAACGCCATTAAGGGTAGCACCGACATGTGTCTAAAATTTGGACTTGATCCGATGTCTAATTTTGGTATTTTCTGAATTTTTGCGTATCGACGTAAAACGTAGCTAATAAACAAATATTCAAAACGCTACCGTTTCGTAGTCGAAGGTCGGATCAAAAAGTGTTTGAGTTTTTATTTTCGTGTTTGTCTGACGATGTCGTGTGCAAAGTTTGGTGTCGATTGGTCAAGAAATGTGGGAGGAGTAGGGAAAAAACAGTTTTGCGGTTTTCGTGATTTTGCGAAAAAAAATTCCAGACGCAAATGGGCGTGGCCTATGTCAAAAGATGCAGCAGACTCCAGTGAATATGTGGGTACAAGTTTTTGACTGTGGAAGGTTCGGTGTGGGAGTTATAGCCCCAAACGCGTATTCCTTGGTATAGCGCCACCTAGTGGCCGGCATGTCTGGATTTTGTCGTCTGCATAGTCTTCACGTACCTGGATCTAGTCATGTAATTGGCGTGTGTGCACCATTTACGGTTTGGGCTGTAGTAGCACTTTTAGTGCTGGAATAATAATAACTAGAACTGCAAGCAGTTATGCAGGGGTCCAAGAAGTGTGCATTTCGCCGGCACAATGCGAAGCATGTGTTCGAAATTGAGGAACGGCGTATGCCAAAAGATGCAGCTGACTCCAGTGAATCTGTGGATATAACGTTTTTGACTGTGGGAGCTTCGGTGTGGGAGTTATAGCCTAAAACGCGTTTTCAGAACATTCCATTGGCCAGTTAGGAGATATATTATTTCGTCGTTTATTTGCGCCCCCTTGTGGCGAGATTTTCCAAAGACAATTTTCCTTTGCCAAATAACTCCCGCCCACATTAATAATTCTTGGCCATATTTTCTATATGGACTCGGGATTGCCCCTTGATGGTTTCCTTATAGTTTGAAGAACATTCCTTAGGCCAATTAGAAGATATACAATTTCCTCGTTTATTGCGCCCCCTAATGGCGAAATTTTCCGAATTTTGTATTGAACGCCATTAAGGTTAGCACCGACATTTGTCTAAAATTTAGACTTGATCCGATGTCTAATTTTGGTATTATTTGAATTTTTGCGTTTCGACGTAAAACTAAGCTAATAAACAAATATTCAAAACTCTACCGTTTCGTCGTCGAAAGTCGGATCAAAAAACTGTCTGAGGGTTTCTTTGCGTGTGCGTCTGAAGATGCCGTGTGCAAAGTTTGGTGTTGATTGGTCGAGAGTTTTGCGGTTTTCGCGATTTTGCGAAAAAAAATTCTAGACGCAAATGGGCGTGGCCTATGCCAAAAGATGCAGCAGACTCCAGTGAATCTGTGTGTACAAGGTTTTGAATGTGGGAGGTTCGGTGTGGGAGTTATAGCCCCAAACGCGTATTCCTTGGTATAGCGCCACCTAGTGACCGGCGTGTCTGGATTTGGTCGTCTGCATTGTCCGAAGAGATCTGGATCTAGTCATGCAATTGGCGTGTCGGCACCATTTACGGTTTGGGCTGTGGTACCACTTCTAGTGAGGTAAGTATAACAATAATAATCCTTACAAAAACAATAGGGATCCAACCTGTTGGCTTGGACCCCTAACTAGAACTGCAAGCAGTTATGCAGGGGTCCAAGAAGTGTGCATTTCGCCGGCACAACGCGACAAGAAATGTGCGTTTCGCCGGCACAACGCGAAGCATGTGTTCAAAATGCTACCCTGAACTTGTGGATACAAAGGATTTGACTGTGGTAGGAGTAGCGAGAAGTCAGTGTAGCGTTTTTGCGGCTAAATTTTGTAGAAGATATACAATTTCCTTGTTTATTGCGCCCCCTAATGGCGAAATTTTCCGATTTTTTTATCGAACGACATAAAGGCTAGCCCCGACATGTGTGTTAAATGTGGACTCGATCCGATGTCTAATTTTGGATTTTTTTGGATTTTGGATTTTCCACGTCAAATTTAGCTAATAAATCAATATTCAAAACGCTACCGTTTCGTCGTCGAAAGTCGGATCAAAAAACTGTCAGAGGGTTTCTTTGCGTGTGCGTCTGACGATGCCGTGTGCAAAGTTTGGTGTTGATTGGTCGAGAAATGTGGGAGGAGTAGCGAAAAAACAGTTTTACGGTTTTCGCGATTTTGCGAAAAATATTCACAGACGCAAATGGGCGTGGCCTATGCCAAAAGATGCAGCAGACTCCAGTGAATATGTGGGTACAAGTTTTTGACTGTGGGAGGTTCGGTGTGGGAGTTAGAGCCCCAAACGCGTATTCCTTGGTATAGCGCCACCTAGTGGCCGGCAGGTCTGGATTTTGTCGTCTGCTTAGTCCGAACAGATCTGGACCTAGTCATGCAATTTGCGTGTCGGCACCATTTACGGTTTGGGGTGTGGGCCCACTTTTAGGGGGGTAAGAATAACTAGAACTGCAAGCAGTTATGCAGGGGTCCAAGAAGTGTGCATTTCGCCGGCACAACGCGACAAGAAATGTGCATTTCGCCGGCACAACGCAAAGCAAGTATTCAAAACGCTACCGTGAACAACATGTGGATATAAAGTTTTTGACTGTGGGAGCTTCGGTGTGGGAGTTATAGCCTAAAACGCGTTTTCAGAACATTCCATTGGCCAAATAGGAGATAGACAATGTCGTCGTTTTTTGGCGCCGCCCTGTGGCGAAATTTTTAATTTTCCAAAGACAATTTTCCTTTGCCAAATAACTCCCGCCCACATTAATAATTCTTGGCCATATTGTCTATATAGACTCGGGTTTGCCCCTTGATGGTTTCCCTTGAGTTTGAAGAACATTCCTTTGGCCAATTAGAAGATATACAATTTCCTCGTTTATTGCGCCCCCTAATGGCGAAATATTCCGAAATCTTTATTGAACGCCATTAAGGGTAGCACCGACATGTGTCAAAAATTTGGACTTGATCCGATGTGTAATTTTGGTATTTTCTGAATTTTTGCGTATCGACGTAAAACGTAGCTAATAAACAAATGTTCAAAACGCTACAGTTTCGTAGTCGAAGGTCGGATCAAAAAGTGTTTGAGTTTTTCTTTTCGTGTTCGTCTGACGATGTCGTGTGCAAAGTTTGGTGTCGATTGGTCAAGAAATGTGGGAGAAGTAGGGCAAAAACAGTTTTCCAGTTTTCGCGATTTTGCGAAAAAAAATTATAGACGCAAATGGGCGTGGCCTATGTCAAAAGTTGCAGCAGACTCCAGTGAATATGTGCGTACAAGTTTTTGACTGTGGGAGGTTCGGTGTGGGAGTTATAGCCCCAAACGCATCTTTCCTTGGTATAGCGCCACCTAGTGGCCGGCGTGTCTGAATTTGGTTATCTGAGTAGCGGTGCCGTACCTGGTTCTAGTCATGCAATTGGCGCGTGTGCACCATTTACGGTTTGGGCTGTGGTTCCATTTTCACGGGGAGGTAGTATAATAATAATAATAATAATAATAATAATAATAAAAATCCTTACAAAAACAATAGGGATCCAACCTGTTGGCTTGGACCCCTAATAATAGGAATAATCCTTACAAAAACAATAGGGATCCAACCTGTTGGCTTGGACCCCTAACTAGAACTGCAAGCAGTTATGCAGGGGTCCAAGAAGTGTGCATTTCGCCGGCACAACGCGACAAGAAATGTGTGTTTCGCCGGCACAACACGAAGCAAGTATTCAAAACGCTACCGTGAACAACATGTGGATATAAAGTTTTTGACTGTGGGAGCTTCGGTGTGGGAGTTATAGCCTAAAACGCGTTTTCAGAACATTGGCCAAATAGGAGATAGACAATGTCGTCGTTTTTTTGCACCCCCTTGTGGCGAATTTTTCCAAAGACAATTTTCCTTTTCCAAATAACTCCCGCCCACATTAATAATTCTTGGCCATATTTTCTATATAGACTAGGGATTGCCCCTTGATGGTTTCCCTTGAGTTTGAAGAACATTTCTCTGGCAAATGAGAAGATATACAATTTCCTCGTTTATTGCGCCCCCTTACGGCGAAAATTTCCGATTTTTTTATCGAACGCCATTAAGTGGAGCAGCGAAATGTCTCAAAAATTTGGACTTCATCCGATGTCTAATTTTGGTATTTTTGGGATTTTTGATATTCCACGTCTAATTTAGCTTATAAACAAATGTTCAAAACGCTACCGTTTCGTAGTCGAAGGTCGGATCAAAAAGTATTTGAGTTTTTCTTTTCGTGTTCGTCTGACGATGTCGTGTGCAAAGTTTGGTGTCGATTGGTCAAGAAATGTGGGAGAAGTAGGGCAAAAACAGTTTTCCAGTTTTCGCGATTTTGCGAAAAAAAATTATAGACGCAAATGGGCGTGGCCTATGTCAAAAGTTGCAGCAGACTCCAGTGAATATGTGCGTACAAGTTTTTGACTGTGGGAGGTTCGGTGTGGGAGTTATAGCCCCAAACGCATCTTTCCTTGGTATAGCGCCACCTAGTGGCCGGCGTGTCTGAATTTGGTTATCTGAGTAGCGGTGCCGTACCTGGTTCTAGTCATGCAATTGGCGCGTGTGCACCATTTACGGTTTGGGCTGTGGTTCCATTTTCACGGGGAGGTAGTATAATAATAATAATAATAATAAAAATCCTTACAAAAACAATAGGGATCCAACCTGTTGGCTTGGACCCCTAATAATAATCCTTACAAAAACAATAGGGATCCAACCTGTTGGCTTGGACCCCTAACTAGAACTGCAAGCAGTTATGCAGGGGTCCAAGAAGTGTGCATTTCGCCGGCACAACGCGACAAGAAATGTGCGTTTCGCCGGCACAACGCGAAGCAAGTATTCAAAACGCTACCGTGAACAACATGTGGATATAAAGGTTTTGACTGTGGGAGGTTCGGTGTGGGAGTTATAGCCCAAAACGCGTTTTCAGAACATTCCATTGGCCAATTAGGAGATATATTGTGTCGTCGTTTTTTTGCACCCCCTTGTGGCGAATTTTTCCAAAGACAATTTTCCTTTTCCAAATAACTCCCGCCCACATTAATAATTCTTGGCCATATTTTCTATATAGACTAGGGATTGCCCCTTGATGGTTTCCCTTGAGTTTGAAGAACATTCCTCTGGCAAATGAGAAGATATACAATTTCCTCGTTTATTGCGCCCCCTTATGGCGAAAATTTCCGATTTTTTTATCGAACGCCATTAAGTGGAGCATCGACATGTCTCAAAAATTTGGACTTGATCCGATGTCTAATTTTGGTATTTTTGGGATTTTTGATATTCCACGTCTAATTTAGCTTATAAACAAATATTCAAAACGCTACAGTTTCGTCGTCGAAGGTCGGATCAAAAAAGTGTTTGAGTTTTTCTTTTCGTGTGCGTCTGAAGATGTCGTGTGCAAAGTTTGGTGTTGATTGGTCGAGAAATGTGGGAGGAGTAGGGAAAAAACAGTTTTGCGGTTTTCGCGATTTTGCAAAAAAAATTATAGACGCAAATGGGCGTGGCCTATGTCAAAAGATGCAGCAGACTCCAGTGAATATGTGGGTACAAGTTTTTGACTGTGGAAGGTTCGGTGTGGGAGTTATAGCCCCAAACGCGTATTCCTTGGTATAGCGCCACCTAGTGGCCGGCATGTCTGGATTTTGTCGTCTGCCGTCACCTCACCGACCTGGATCTAGTCATGCTATTGGCGTGTCGGCACCATTTACGGTTTGGGCTGTGGTACCACTTCTAGCTGGGAATAATAATAATAGGAAGAAAAATCCTTACAAAAACAATAGGGATCCAACCTGTTGGCTTGGACCCCTAATAATCCTTACAAAAACAATAGGGATCCAACCTGTTGGCTTGGACCCCTAACTAGAACTGCAAGCAGTTATGCAGGGGTCCAAGAAGTGTGCATTTCGCCGGCACAACGCGACAAGAAATGTGCGTTTCGCCGGCACAACGCGAAGCATGTGTTCAAAACGCTACCCTGAACCTGTGGATACAAAGGATTTGACTGTGGTAGGAGTAGCGAAAAGTCAGTGTAGCGTTTTCGCGGCGAAATTTTGTAGAAGATATACAATTTCCTCGTTTATTGCGCCCCCTAATGGCGAAATTTTCCGAAATTTTTATCGAACGTCATTAACGTTAGCACCAACATGTCTGTAGAATTTGGACTCGATCCGATGTCTAATTTTGGTATTTTTCTGGATTTTTGATTTGCAACGTGAAACGTAGCTAATAAACAAATATTCAAAATGCTACCGTTTCGTAGTCGAAGGTCAGATCAAAAAAGTGTTTGAGTTTTTCTTTTCGTGTGCGTCTGAAGATGTCGTGTGCAAAGTTTGGTGTTGATTGGTCAAGGAAAGTGGGAGGAGTAGCGAAAAAACTGTTTAGCGGTTTTCGCGATTTTGCGAAAAAAAATTATGGACGCAAATGGGCGTGGCCTATGCCAAAAGATGCAGCAGACTCCAGTGAATATGTGGGTACAAGTTTTTGACTGTGGGAGGTTCGGTGTGGGAGCTATAGCCCCAAACGTGTTTCTCCTTGGTATAGCGCCACCTAGTGGCCGGCATGTCTGGATTTAGTCGTCTGCCGTCACCTCACGGACCTGGATCTAGTCATGTAATTGGCGTGTGTGCACCATTTACGGTTTGGGCTGTGGTACCACTTCTACTTGGGAATAATAATAACTAGAACTGCAAGCAGTTATGCAGGGGTCCAAGAAGTGTGCATTTCGCCGGCACAACGCGACAAGAAATGTGCATTTCGCCGGCACAATGCGAAGCAAGTATTCAAAACGCTACCGTGAACAACATGTGGATATAAAGGTTTTGACTGTGGGAGGTTCGGTGTGGGAGTTATAGCCCAAAACGCGTTTTCAGATAGCCCAAAACGCGTTTTCAGAACATTCCATTGGCCAATTAGGAGATGTATTATTTCGTCGTTTTTTTCCGCCCTCTTGTGGCGAAATTTTCCAAAGACAATTTTCCTTTTCCAAATAACTCCCGCCCCCATTAATAATTCTTGACCATAATTTTTATATAGACTCGGGTTTGCCCCTTGATAGTTCCCTCATAGTTTGAAGAACATTCCTTTGGCCAATTAGAAGATAGACAATTTCCTCGTTTATTGCGCCCCCCAATGGCGACATTTTCCAAAATTTTTATCTAACGTCATTATGGTTAGCACCAACATGTGTGTAAAATTTGGACTCGAGCCGATGCCTAATTTTGGATTTTTTTGGATTTTGGATTTTTCCACGTCTAATTTAGCTAATAAACCAATATTCAAAACGCAACCGTTTCGTCGTCGAAGGTCGGATCAAAAAACTGTCTCACGATTCCTTTGCGTGTGCGTCTGAAGATGTCGTGTGCAAAGTTTTGTGTCAATTGGTCAAGAAATGTGGGAGGAGTAGGGAAAAAACAGTTTTGCGGTTTTCGCGATTTTGCGAAAAAAAATTATAGACGCAAATGGGCGTGGCCTATGCCAAAAGATGCATCAGACTCCAGTGAATCTGTGTGTACAAAGTTTTGAATGTGGGAGGTTCGGTGTGGGAGTTATAGCCCCAAACGCGTATTCCTTGGTATAGCGCCACCTAGTGGCCGGCATGTCTGGATTTTGTTATCTGAGTAGCGGTGCCGGACCTGAATCTAGTCATGCTATTGGCATGTCCGCACCATTTACGGTTTGGGCTGTGGGCCCACTTTTACGGGGGGAATAATAACTAGAACTGCAAGCAGTTATGCAGGGGTCCAAGAAGTGTGCATTTCGCCGGCACAACGCGACAAGAAATGTGCATTTCGCCGGCACAACGCGAAGCATGTGATCAAAACGCTACCCTGAACCTGTGGATACAAAGGATTTGACTGTGGTAGGAGTAGCGAGAAGTCAGTGTAGCGTTTTCGCGGCTAAATTTTGTAGAAGATATACAATTTCCTCGTTTATTGCGCCCCCTAATGGCGAAATTTTCCGAAATTTTTATCGAACGACATTAAGGTTAACACCAACATTTGTGTAGAATTTGGACTCGATCCGATGTCTAATTTTGGATTTTTTTGGATTTTTAATTTTCCACGTCTAATTTAGCTAATAAACAAATATTCAAAACTCTACCGTTTCGTCGTCGAAGGTTGGATCAAAAAACTGTCTACCACTTCTTTGCATGTGCGTCTGAAGATGCCGTGTGCAAAGTTTGGTGTCGATTGGTCAAGAAATGTGGGAGGAGTAGGGAAAAAACAGTTTTGCGGTTTTCGCGATTTTGCGAAAAAAAATTCTAGACGCAAATGGGCGTGGCCTAGGCCAAAAGATGCAGCAGACTCCAGTGCATCTGTGTGTACAAGTTTTTGGACTCTGGGAGGTTCGGTGTGGGAGTTATAGCTCCAAACGCGTATTCCTTGGTATAGCGCCACCTAGTGACCGGCGTGTCTGGATTTTGTTATCTGAGTAGCGGTGCCGGACCTGGATCCAGTCATGCTATTGGCATGTCCGCACCATTTACGGTTTGGGCTGTGGTCCCACAAGTACGGGGGGAAGTATAATAGGAAAAATCCTTACAAAGACAATAGGGATCCAACCTGTTGGCTTGGACCCCTAACTAGAACTGCAAGCAGTTATGCAGGGGTCCAAGAAGTGTGCATTTCGCCGGCACAACGCGACAAGAAATGTGCATTTCGCCGGCACAACGTGAAGCAAGTGTTCAAAACGCTACCGTGAACAACATGTGGATATAAAGGTATTGACTGTGGGAGCTTCGGTGTGGGAGTTATAGCCTAAAACGCGTTTTCAGAACATTGGCCAAATAGGAGATAGACAATGTCGTCGTTTTTTGGCGCCGCCCTGTGTCGACATTTTCCAAAGACAATTTTCCTTTGCCAAATAACTCCCGCCCATATTAATAATTCTTGGCCATATTTTCTATATAGACTCGGGTTTGCCCCTTGATGGTTTCCCTTGAGTTTGAAGAACATTCCTTTGGCCAATTAGAAGATATACAATTTCCTCGTTTATTGCGCCCCCTAATGGCGAAATTTTCCGAAATTTTTATCGAACGTCATTAACGTTAGCACCAACATGTTTGTAGAATTTGGACTCGATCCGATGTCTAATTTTGGATTTTTTTGGATTTTTAATTTTCCACGTCTAATTTAGCTCATAAACCAATATTCAAAACGCTACCGTTTCGTCGTCGAAGGTCCGATCAAAAAAGTGTCTATCATTTCTATGCGTGTGCGTCTGAAGATGCCGTGTGCAAAGTTTGGTGTCGATTGGTCAAGAAATGTGGGAGGAGTAGGGAAAAAACAGTTTTGCGGTTTTTCGCGATTTTGCGAAAAAAAATTCCAGACGCAAATGGGCGTGGCCTATGCCAAAAGATGCAGCAGACTCCAGTGAATATGTGCGTACAAGTTTTTGGACTGTGGGAGGTTCGGTGTGGGAGTTATAGCCCCAAACGCGTATTCCTTGGTATAGCGCCACCTAGTGTTCGGCGTGTCTGGATTTTGTCGTCTGCGTAGTCCGAAGAGATCTGGATCTAGTCATGCAATTGGCGTGTCGGCACCATTTACGGTTTGGGCTGTGGGCACACTTTTAGGCAGGTAAGAATAATAATAACTAGAACTGCAAGCAGTTATGCAGGGGTCCAAGAAGTGTGCATTTCGCCGGCACAACGCTACAAGAAATGTGCGTTTCGCCGGCACAACGCGAAGCAAGTATTCAAAACGCTACCGTGAACAACATGTGGATATAAAGGTTTTGACTGTGGGAGCTTCGGTGTGGGAGTTATAGGCTAAAACGCGTTTTCAGAACATTCCATGGCCAAATAGGAGATAGACATTGTCGTCGTTTTTTGGCGCTGCCTTGTGGCGAAATTTTCCAAAGAGAATTATCCTTTGCCAAATAACTCCCGCCCACATTAATAATTCTTGGCCATATTTTCTATATAGGCTCGGGATTGCCCCTTGATGGTTTCCCTTGAGTTTGAAGAACATTCCTTTGGCCAATTAGAAGATATACAAATTCCTCGTTTATTCCGCCCCCTTATGGCGAAAATTTCCGAATTTTTTATCGAACGCCATTAAGTGGAGCATCGACATGTCTGTACAATTTGGACTCGATCCGATGTCTAATTCTGGATTTCTTTGGATTTTTGATTTTCCACGTCTAATTTAGCTCATAAACCAATATTCAAAACGCTACCGTTTCGTCGTCGAAGGTCCGATCAAAAAAGTGTCTATCAATTCTATGCGTGTGCGTCTGAAGATGCCGTGTGCAAGGTTTGGTGTCGATTGGTCAAGAAATGTGGGAGGAGTAGCGAAAAAACAGTTTTGCGGTTTTCGCGATTTTGCGAAAAAAAATTATGGACGCAAATGGGCGTGGCCTATGCCAAAAGATGCAGCAGACTCCAGTGAATATGTGCGTACAAGTTTTTGAATGTGGGAGATTCGGTGTGGGAGTTATAGCCCCAAACGCGTATTCATTGGAATAGCGCCACCTAGTGGCCGGCATGTCTGGGTTTTGTCGTCTGCGTAGTGTTCACGGACCTGGATCTAGTCATGCAATTGGCGTGTGTGCACCATTTACGGTTTGGGCTGTAGTACCACTTCTAGGGGGGAAGTATAATAATAATCCTTACAAAAACAATAGGGATCCAACCTGTTGGCTTGGACCCCTAACTAGAACTGCAAGCAGTTATGCAGGGGTCCAAGAAGTGTGCATTTCGCCGGCACAACGCGACAAGAAATGTGCATTTTGCCGGCACAACGCGAAGCAAGTATTCA
>NW_021964051.1:0-44435 GCF_902167405.1 Gadus morhua | reverse complement strand
AACGCAGCTGGCAACCTTTCTGTCTCAGTTGAGGTTGAAGTGATTCCACGCAAAAGCTGTCAAGAAAATTCTAAGAAATCGAAAGATAAAAAAGATTAACGTTTTTCTTATAACGTCAGGCTAACCTGACCTCTGACCTCCAACTCCCTCCCTCCCCCAGGCATCGCCCACGGCTCGGTGGTCGCCGGGGTGATCGGCGCCAAGAAGCCGCAGTACGACATCTGGGGCAAGACGGTGAACCTGTCGAGCCGCATGGATAGCACGGGCGTCAGCGGCAAGATCCAGGTTCCCGACGACACCTTCCTCATCCTCAAGGAGCGCGGGCTTCGCCTTCGAGTACCGCGGCGAGGTCTACGTCAAGGGCATCAGCGAGCAGGAGGGCAAGATCCGCACGCACTTCCTGTCGGGCCGCGTGCAGCCCAACCCGCTGGTGCTGCAGCCCCGCAAGGTGACGGGCCAGTACTCGCTGGCGGCCGTGGTGCTGGGCCTGGTGCAGTCGCTCAACCGGCAGAAGCAGAAGCAGATCCTCAACGACAACAACAACTCTGGCATGATGAAGGGCCACCACCACTACAACCGCCGCACACTACTGGCGCCCGCCACCTCCGACTCCGGGGGGGGCGGGGGGGTGGCAGGGGGAGGAGGAGGAGGAGGTGCTGGTGGAGGAGGAGGTGTTGGAGGAGGAGGAGGTGGGGGCAGCGGGCACCACGCGGAGCCCGGAGACAAGACAGAGCTTTCCTGAAGCAGGAGGAGCGGGAGGAGTTGGGAGGACGATGTGGAGGTGGAAGGAGCAACACGCTTCACGCTGAGCCTGCTATTAAAACAGAGCTTTCCTGAGGAGATGTGGGGGAGGTGAGCCTGGAGGTGGGAGGAGCTAGGAGGTGCACTATGGTATGCCTGCCGAAAAGACTGAGCTTTTCTGATGCAGGCGGTGGCACCAATAAATGCTTTCCTTAAAGTAGGAGCACCTTGTGGGAGGTGGTGAGGGGAGAGGTTGGGGGAGAGGAAGGGTGGAGGGGGAGCCATGAGGAGGAGAAGGAAGGAGGAGCACTGCACCGAGCCCACTGACAATAATGAGCTTTCTTTGAGGGAGTGGACCCTGGGTATGGGAGATGGGATGGGAGGGGTGTTATTGTTCGGGGAGGAGGGGAGGAGAGGAGGAGAGGAGGAGAGGAGGAGGAGGAGATTCAACCTTCCTCTGCTGAACGATGTCTTATATCCCAACCCCGCACCCCTCTTCCTACTCTGTGTCCACACCCCCTTTTTATGTCACTATGGCTAACCGACCAATCCCAACCCTCCCTGCCCCGGCCCCGCCCCCTCACCCGATCGCCCCGTGTCAATGTTTTTCGTCTTCTTTTGTATTTCTTTTATATCTGAGAACACAATAAAGGGGTCTAATTTTTATAAAACCACTGCGTGTTTGGTCTCTGATGTCGAAGCACCCAAAACATATGTCCAGGTTTACTGAAAAGTGGACCCGTTTAATTTCATGAAATATATAAACAAGCTATGGAACAGAGTTTTTACTTGGTCTGTTCCAGGTTTCTAGCGTTAATTCAGAGATTAAATAAGGGTGATTTTAGACCCATTAGTAAGTAAGTATTCCCATTTGCATTCTCTAGTGGCTCATGTTGCAGTTTCATTTATAACTATCCATTGTCAGGCGACAGTTATTGTCTTCCGAGATGTTCTCTATAAAAAAAATTATTAAAAAGATAGATAGATAGATGGATGGAGGGAGGGAGGGAGGGAGGGAGGGAGGGAGGGAGGGAGGGATGGATGGATGGATGGATGGATGGATGGATGGATGGATGGATGGATGGATGGATGGATGGATGGATGGATGGATGGATGGATGGATGGATGGATGGATGGATGGATGGATGGATGGATGGATGGATGGATGGATGGATAGATAGATAGATAGATAGATCAAAAACTTTACAAATCCAGAGAGGAAATTCCTTTGTTACAACAGCCCAGCAGCAGTGGAAAGAACAGGATAAAATATAATTATAAAATTATAATAATAATAATAATCGAGTAAAAATGCAAAGTGCTAATGGAAAAAAAAAAATGCTAAAGCTATATACGATAAGACTTTTAAGGGAAGCTTTATCGGATCAAACTATAACTAATTTGAAACAATTGCACTTATTTTTTTAGTGCCATTTTTAGTGTGACAAGCGATTTTATAGAAATTGTATATTAATTTAGGTATTTATTCCCATTAATGTACATATATCTCTTAGACAAACCAAAATATATATTACCAGACTGTAGGTCCCTTTTCTGGTATACTATACGTTTATAGAAGGATAAAAATATGTGTGTTAACATTTAACTCACAACGTTTGCTAATTAAAAATATTGAGATGAGTTTCTCACAATCAAATACTCATAAATCCTAAAAGCTATGGGCTTGTACACGATGTCTGTGTCAGGAAAATATGTGTTTGCGTATGGTGTTTGCAGATGCATTGATTTAAACACAACTTATTACCGCTGTATCAGCTGTTCTTTCCAAAATAATTTAACCAACGTTATAATTTACCCTAAACCCTTTTGTTTTGGAAGGCTGGGATATAGCCTACTTTGCTCGAGGTATCATTGTTATTGTTATAATTATTTTTAACGCATGGCATTGCCTACTACAGTGTTCATTCATTCAGCCCGGAAAAAATGTTGCAGTTCCGACCTGCCAATGTTGAGAACACTCGGAAATTCGTGCCCTTTTCGCGTCCTTTGTTTTTGAGAATTCCGAGATTTTTCATGGATGCTCGTTGAGGCTTGATCCTCAACGAGCCAAACTACCCGCAATCCTTTGCGTCATACGCTGTGCAGTGTATTTCAAAATTGCGGATGGAAAGCGATACATATGGAGGTAAATCTCTGCCATCGGAATATGAAAATAAAAGGTTAAAAAATTCTAAATCAAATATTCAATGTTAAAATATTCAACATAAATATGCAAATTCAACATGCCAAAGTTACGGTGGCGCTGAGCATTCACCAAAAAAGAAAAAGTTTCACACCTTATGTAGCCGTTAGCACACCAGGATCTCGTAATTACGAGAAAAGATCTCGGAATTATGACATCAGGATCTCGTCATTACGAGAATAGATCTCGTAATTATGAGAAAAAATGAACGGCCCCACTGCCACTAATGTGCTCAGTAGAGCCAATGCGCGTCCACGGAGAGGTTAAATAACATTGCTAAGCTTGATACTTACAATGTAGAGGCTAAATACTAATGGACATTTCAGTGTCAGTATAGATAAAGTTTGTAGATAACGGTTTTACGACCAAAAGTGCTTACTTTTTTTTTCCTTTTCTTTTTTTAAGCAGTGTTGCTTTAGCTAAGTAACAGGCAAAGTCAAATCAACTTTTAGCTCCATGGTTAGCTCTAGCGTAGGTAGCTTAGCTTACAAGGGAGTCTAACCTGTAGGCATATGACTTTCCAATTGTAAACAGAAGTGCACGCCACGGTAAAGAGATGACACCAAACGCCATACGATGATGGTCTGTGCGATTTTCTACGAAAAAGAGGGGTTACTGAAGAAAACATTAACCGAATGCAAGAAAACGTAACGTCCTACATTAAACACATTTCTTGAAGGGGAACTATGCACCTTTTTTGGCTTAATTTATCTTAACATAACAGGTTAGAGTCATTGTGATGGTTCTATAACGCTTTATGGGTTTATTGGTTGCTGTTTCGACTCCCCCTAGCGCATCTTGGCGGAAAAAGGGAATATGCAAGTTTCTGCCGGCGACCCGCCGCCCACTCTCGCGGGAGTCTCGGGACTCGCGAAGCACCGAATTGCTTTACGGCACTACAGACCCACAAACACGGAACCGGCTCGATATAAACAAGTAACGAAGGGATTGTTACATTCATCATGGATCAGCCGACTAAAAAGAGACAGAGAAACCCCCAATGTCGGAGAGAGAAAAGTGAGACTGACCGACAGAGAGGCCAGACACGAGTTAACGTTGGGCGAGGTTCTCGGGTATACCATAAACTGAAAGAAAAAGAAGACTGCAAATCGGATGCCGACTTGCCATGGCCGTGTTGCTCTTGAAATTGTAAGTACCCTTGGGTGAACTTTGTCCTCTTTATTATGGCTTCTTGATGTGCATAGTCTCTGTAAAAATGCATTTGCTCGAGTGTATTGTTGTGAGCCCTGTATGTTTCTAGCTTGCTTGCTGGGGTGTTAGCGTACTCTCTACCAAACACGTTTGTTTCATGGTTGTTTGCTGTTCGTCGGTCTCGTCCCCCAGACAGAGGTTAAACCCCCGAATGTTCCAGGTTCTTGTTTATTTAGATCACTAGGGCGCTATTCGAATGCCTCCAATTTTTCTAAGAGTGTAGCCTATATCATGTGATATGTCCGGCTGGCCATATAATACAGTACCCTGCACGAGAGCTGCTAGTTAGCACATATTCGTTGGTAACAGAACTGTTACGATACGTGAACCTCCATTATAGCTTTAGCCATGCTATACCTTTGGTGTAGCTCCCCGCCTGTAAACATGTTTGTAAAAAAAATCTTAGTTACAAGCGTTGGCAAACAGCATTGTTATGAGGCTTGAGGCTTGCTGACCGAAGACGGCTCAGCCTGCCTGCCCCGGTACAGCCACCAACCACATCCGAACTTGTGCGGGTCCAAGTGTCACGAGGAAATCCAGAGAACCCTCAAGATGATGTTCCATAATAGACTTAAGGCAAAAAACAAATCATGAAGAACTGTGACTTGCATTTCTTTCAATATCCAAAATAAATATTTTTCTAACCAAATTGTGTATTATTGAACAAATGAAAGAAAGGTGGTGTAAACATGTTATTTAAAAAGATTCAAACATTTTAAAAACGTATACAATTATCTTTATTTACAATGCTTATTTACAGGCATTTACACGTACATGTGTCCCTAATCTTCCAGACACAACATCTGCCTTTGACAACTCCCCTGCGGGGACTAGCGACAGTATACCGTCTCGATCTCTGAATCTATTTCCCTATAATTCCGTACACAAGTGACGTACTTGAGCAGATGTATAAATGTACGATTGTTGCGCAAATTGTTCATGCTATTATAACAGACTTCGATCAGCCTGTTACATTAATGTTCACAGGTCTTCGTGTGACTAGTTGGCCGATAATGCAGAGAAGACGTGGAATGGATCTGACAGCATTTATTCCCCTTCCAAACTGTAACATAGGACAACAGGGTATATCACACGCGGGCAGTTGGAGATAACGCTGACATCCCCCCTTTCCAAACTGCCGAACGAGAGCACAAAATAATAGAAGACAATACTGTGATCGTATAGTGTGTATCAAGTATAATAAATGAAAATAAAAATACATGAATAATTATAAATTAAATACTGACAGATCTTTAAATATTATTAACACACATACCTGTAACATAGGACAACAGGGTATATCACACGCGGGCAGTTGGAGATAACGCTGACATCCCTACGACAGCATAATTAGCCCGTTTGCTCCTACTTGAATACCTTTCATTCAATTCAGATCTTATTACACTCATTTGCATATTTGCCGATCCGCGAACAGCGGAACCCATAGTAAACATTCATACACCATGAAAAATATATACTGTATGTGTCATGAAAACAATGAGACAACGGCTAAAACAAAACATTTATGATGTAGGACTCATAAACCCAACTTACCCCCTTTCCAAACTGCCGAACGAGAGGAAGTCTGGGCGTGTGCGACCCCAATTAGCGCCCCATCGGAACCAACAATAAATGACAAGTGGAACTAAATAAATAATGTACCATGTTACAGGTCAAACATTTGGGGAAATTCACTATAAATATGTAAATATTTATATATAAATATATAAACTACACTATAAAACTGTTACACTATCGTTATGTATTATGTTGGCCAACACTCTCACACTGATCGTTCTGTTCAACGACCAAAGGTAAAACAATTCTAATCCAGGACATAACATCTCCCCGTCAACTATAAAAAAAATATGGGTTATACACCCTTTCAAAATGTATGACCTTGTAGGCTATACACTTTATGAACATCTACCTCGGACATGGCTCCACGGATTCGCCGGCTTCTTTGAAAACAAATGCACATGGCTAGCGTAGAAGTGGAAGGGGAAGGGTCGTCAACGAGTTGTTACGACAGTGTTGTAAAATATCTCCTCAGAAGCTGTATGGGGAGCTTAATGCGAGCGCAAACCAAGAAACCAGCGAAGAAGTTGCCAAAGTTGCATAGTTACCCTTTAATTAAAAGTATTTAACTATTATCCTCAAAATGTTCACATGTAGGCCTATCTAAAGTAACATCTTTAAAAACTCCACTTTTTATGTGCTCAGAAACAGACCTGTTTTCAACTTGGTGACAATGCATTTTCCAGCTAATACAGGTTTTTTAATTGTTTATTTAGCTTGAAAAGTAAGATGATTTTCCTCACCCACGGAGAAATACTTAATCCTCTAGTTTATTACAAACATTGATATAATGCATTATAATGTGCAGATGAAACCGGTGTGTGCACAGAAAGCCACCAGGGGGTGCTAACGCACTTCCCCTTTTGACCTATGACTAGATAAAATAGGCCAGCCCTTTTTGCAAGACAGCTTTTTCTATTTCCTCTTCTGTTTAATTTTTTAAATTCGTGCCTATGGTGCGACCTGGCAACACTGTCCCTTAAAGGCAACCATATTACATCTAAACTTCTGTCCTATTTTAGTTAAGGAGACAAATTGTCATTGATTACTAAATTAAAGAATATAAGACAACATGCAGTTGAGTTTATTTTTTACTTCAAAGACTGTTTCATTCTCAGCTTATATTGTAGCTCATTATATAATACTAATATGTTTTTCATTGAAGAAACTAGCTTGCTGTGGTGATGTGGAGGTGGATTATTATGATCAATGGATCTAACGTTACTATTTTAATGTCCACAGAGAAAGTTCATCAGAAGAGGATCCAACTGTACTAGATCCTGACAGCACTCCTCCGGCGCTGTAATAAGAAACCACACCAACTCAGGAAGTCATGAGACCATGAATAAACTCACCTCCATTGAGTGATCTTCTGGTGTTTCTTTCCTATTCACGGGACTATTGGGGCTAAACGAACAAGGCTTATTCTCACCATTAGGCCTTTTGTGCGGGCACGTACACAGGGGCAAGGCAGGATTAGCACCCTAAGCAACACTTGGAACTCAAGCTCATAAGAGAGTATATAAGACAACACGTATTTGAGTTGATTTCGCCTCAAAGACTGTTTCATTCTCACCTTATTGTAGCGCATCATAAAATACTAAAATGGCCAATTTGCAACCCAAGCAACACTGGGTACTGATACCAAGAGTTGCAAAAATAACAGAATGAAAATTGATTTGTAATACTTTGTCATTTATTTGACATCTCAGAAAAAACATGTTGTAACATTAAAGGAAATTTAAAAAGTCATATTTCTGTAGTGCATTTTACCACATTTACGTTTGTTGACACTTGAAACGTCATCAAATCAAAACTCAATTGATGGCCCTTTCTTGTAAATACACTGGCGGTACTCTGTCATGTCCACTAGGAGCCAGCCCTGCTCCTTGGTTCTTTATCGAGGGCATTGAGTCAACGTGCAAATTACCTCACATGGATATGACAGAGGCACGGGGTTGAACGTTAACATCATTCAGTACTATGTGGAGTCTGGGGGAAGATCCTTACACATTACGACATCATACATGCGAGATACGCATAGTTACAGATCATTTTCATTGTTCTATTTGCACAAGGTTCAGAGTTAGTGACTAAAAACTAACTAAATTAAAAAAACTAAAAAAAAAAAACTAACCAAAAAAAAACTAACCAAAACTGCCGTTTTGGTTACTGAAAAACCATAAACAATATAAACCAAAGCTATAGTTTCGTTTGAAGTACATTTAGGCTCTACCTAGTTCATTCTAGTTGACGATCGACCATGAAAGCACTAGGCCTATATTTTGTCCACTCGTTGCATTTTGATTGGAACGTCTGAAGACGTTAAATGTGGGTCCCGCCAACGCGTTCTTTTTGACGTGGTCCATTTGGTCGAATCGAGCCGTACTTTCCCAGATGGTTTAGTCCCCAATGGCATTCCATAACTGGACAACATGTTGGGTGGGTTGAATCCTCGCTCGATGTACTTGTCAATAAATCAGCATTCACTGTGGAGGGAATACTGAAATTAATAACCTGACTAATTAATAACCAGGGGGGGGGGGGGGGGGGGGGTCTTTCTGGCAGCCAGAAATAGGCCTAAAAGAGAGAGCAAGAAAGAGGTGAGTTTATGAAACTAACATATCTTTTTTCATTTGCATTGTTGGATACTTTTTCGAACATATCTGATCTGAACATATTTTCATTTTATTGAACTCACCCCAATATGTAAACTTTTAAATCATACCGATTCTTAAATGTATCTAGATTATTTATATTTTAAAAAAGGAGGACATCCTGAAGACTCAGTAGAGGGAAGCAGGAGGTCTTAAAGCAGGTAAACAACAGTCAGCCAGAAAACAGGCCCTGATAGATGCAATGCTATAGGCCTATACTCTGTAATAAATTATGAATTAAAGAAGCACTTTAAAGATGAGATGATATTTTTTTTCAATTTCGATCCTAGTGACGTCCCTGGCACAAGAATGATCTTTCTAAATTAAGTTTCTTAATCTTGCTTATTTAATCTGCTATTTTTTGTATTTCATCCCTTTGAGTACGTTTAGTTAAAAAATTATAGATCCTTATCCATTGTTCAAGTGCAGATACATACAATCAGAAGGCAGATCTATGCTTCTCCAACGTCGTAGGAATGGTCCACCTGCCAGCTTGTCCCCCTTAGGTCCAGTCGCTCAGCGGGTTGTCTTCGTGAGTGTTCGGAAGTGTAAATGCTGGACTATGGCGTCACATTAGTGCCATAATTCACTAATGTGATAAAAGATGCATTCGGGCGTATTACATTATTCCACACGCGTAGATATTTATGGCAAGCCGAGTGTGCCACAATTCGACTTCAATTAAACGCGTTCTGAAACGCCAGCACGCGTGCCCAGAACGCGTTCCGGCGTTTCAGCGCGCGCGCCCAGCGTTTCAGCGCGCGCGCCCAGAACGCGTTCTGGCATTTCAGCGCGCGCGCCAAGAACGCGTTCCTATGGCAAGCCGAGTGTGCCACAATTCGACTTCAATTAAACGCGTTCTGAAACGCCAGCACGCGTGCCCAGAACGCGTTCCGGCGTTTCAGCGCGCGCGCCCAGCGTTTCAGTATGGCAAGCCGAGTGTGCCACAATTCGACTTGTGGCAAAACAACCTCTTGCGCGCGCAAATTACCTCTGCGCGCGCAAAACAGCCTCTCGCGCGCGCAAATTACCTCAGCGCGCGCGAGAGGCTGTTTTGCGCGCGCTGAGGTAATTTGCGCGCGCGAGAGGCTGTTTTGCGCGCGCAGAGATCATTTGCGCGCTCGCAGTTAATATCTACGCGTGTGGAATAATGTAATACGCCCGAATGCATCTTTTATCACATTAGTGAATTATGGCACTAATGTGACGCCATACTGGACGTTGTAATGTTGAACCGCATTCATATGTTTCTGTTCACAAAGTTGAAATTCGACTTCCGCTCGGCACGCAACGACCGGAACCTGTTTTTGACTTGTTATGGAATGCCATTGGGGACTAAACCATCTGGGAAAGTACGGCTCGATTCGACCAAATGGACCACGTCAAAACTTAGTTTTTATTAGATGACGTTTCCACTGTAAACAAACGTAAATGTGGTAAAATGCACTACAGAAAAAATGCTTTTTTAATTTCATTTAATCTTGCAACAAGTTTTTATGCGATTTCCAATAAATGACAAAGCATTACAAAACGATTTTCATTCCGTTATTATTGTAATCTGCGGGTGGGAGGGGGGGGTCAGTACCCACTGTTGCTTGGGTTGCTAATGGGGGATTATCACGCTGATACGTAGTACTTCCGCATTCGGTGTTCATTGTGCACTGTGACATCCGGTGAATCACTCATCACTCTGGCGAACTGATGATGGAGGACCGGCAGTTCACTTTCACGACATCCCTGGTAAATGTACCCACAGTCACGTTTTCTGAAGTTCACAGACTTACCGAACAACACTCCATAACAGCCCGCTCCAAACTGGACAAGGGATTGTTTATTTTTCGAAAAATATATCGACTACGAATGTGAGTGTCTGCTAGCTAGCTTACGCTACGTAGGTTGGCTTAGGCTAACGTCGGTTTGGCGTCAGCTCAGTCTGGAGGGTTGAAATGATAAGAGATGAAAAATAAGGTAGACTTGTACTTCTTTGGTACATATATGAATGTGTATCTTCAGCAGAAAGTGAAATGAATGTGAAATGAACTGAATGAATAAAGGAACTGAAAGAATAAAAGGATTTAATTCATTCCCTTTTTCTGAGTACATCATTTACTACATTATATATTAACATTATTTTGAATACTTTCAGGATGGACTGACTGGACTTTAAAATTGATTATAGATGAAAGACTTCTCATTCAATTAAATACATGTCATTCAATATATACAATGTTTTCAGTGTACAAAATTACAGCTCCGGAAAAAATGAAGGGACCACTCCAAATGTTCAGTGCCTCTCGTTTTAATATTTACATATTATATTTAATATTTATAGGTACATGTTTGAGTAGAAACACTATTCAACAGGGATGTAGCCTCTTAAATCCAGTGGTCCCTGGAAGTTGGTCATCACACAGCAGACGATCCACAGCTGGTTGACTGCGCAGACAAGGTGAAAGGACAGTGCGTTCCCAGATGCGTTATTCCTTGACTCTGCCTATTGCTCTTTCTACGAGGATTCGAAGTCGAGCGATTGCTTGTGTTTTCAGAGCATCCTCTTCAGTGAACTGCGCAGTGGTTAGAGGTACATTTATTGGTAATATTATTGCGAGTGCTTCAGTCCATCTTAAACATTTGTCTACATATCTTAATGGTCACATTTGGGTCAAAGTTTTAATTTGAAATGTTCATTCCTTTCATGCCTACCTGTCATCTTGAAGGGTGGTATAATCAGCGTTGCCCCACAATCAGCTAGTGGCTTCTCGATGGTGAAACCCTTGTCTGCCATGCAGCCATCTCCTGGCTCCAGTAAATCCTGCAGTCCACTTCGTTCAGTCAGCTCTGGGTCGGAGATGGAGCCGGTGAAGAGACTTGACACAAAAGTCACAGCACTACAAGGGGCAATCACAATCAAGGCCTTAAAGGTTGTTGTGTTCTTGTAAGATGATGTTCGGGTAATCATCGACTGCACCTCGGTGCAGTCGATGATTACCCGAACATCTGGACTGTACTGCACAAATTTGCTTGGCATGGTGTTCTTGACTTGCTGTTTACTCATCGAGATGGGGAGGGAGCCAAGGAGCAGGTAACGGTAGTTGGCCCACGGTATAACAACATGGGAGACAGTGGACACACTGACCTGAAACATGTCAGCCAGCACCTTCTCTTGCAGGCCTGCAGCAACCCGGCAGCAGAAGAGAAAAAACTCAACCAGTTGCAGTCTACACGTTGGACTGGGAGAAATGGGTTCAAATGTAGATGGTTGAATAACCTCCCAGAAGTCACAAAAAACATCTCTTGACGTGAATCTGGTGTAAAAAAGGATGTCCTCGTCTGAGACACAAAATCAGTGAAAAGGCACTTGAATCACTTTCAGCTGTGACAGCTCTCATCAGCTCCTTGACTGTTTCTTCCAATTGCTGTATGTGTACAGCAGCAGCATCCAGTGCACCTGTATGAGATGAGGAAAAAAGATCGAAACATCTAACCCAGATTTTGGCTGTGACTTGCATATTGGAAGCAGTTTGGACCTCTAAAGAAATTGCTTTTTGTAGCTCAATATTGCCTTTAAAATTTGCTTTTTATAGCTCAATATTCACCTTTACAATTAATTAAGTAAGATATAAAATGCAACATTTGTACTTGTGATGAAGCTTTTCACATTGTGGTTTGGTCAAATGCTCGGACATTAATAAGACTAAACATTTTGTGCCCAAGTTCTGGAAAGTTGACCTACCTCCTCGGTATAACCTACTAAGAGCCCATTCTGTGATTAAACCATAGGTAGCACATCCTGTCAGGTAGGTGGTTTAAGAACAGTATGGGCTAATAGTTGGCCAATATTTCAGAACACTAACAAACACTGACAAACCTGGTTTAGGAGCAGAACCGAAATCATGTTCTGTCATCACCACCGAAGCTGAGATCTCCTCCATCGGCTCTTATTCACACGGCAGCGGTTGCTCCCGAGGAAGGGCTGGGTGAACGTCATGGCCTAAGCGAGTTGATGCTCTTTTATAAACAGACCCCCTTCTTGGCAGTCCCCAGTTGTTCCACTGGAAACGGGAGGGTACAGACCCGATTTTCAGTCGCTTGGTGTGACCCCGGTTGGTTGCTAGCTGTAGCGTTTGTAGTCTGATTCACCAAAGTGCCGGTGTCACGTTAAAATTGTACCGGGGGCGAAAATTGTACCGGCCTACGTCATCGTTTGTTTACATCCTGACAACCTGCCCAGCAACAGACGACGCGATGCAGAAAACATGTTTCCAAACGACGAAATAACATAATACAGATAGCGGATCGCTATCTGTATTATGATAGATAGCGATAACACTTGTTTTTACTTTATATTTGTATTGTACTTAATTGTTTAATCGAAACAATAAAAAAAATTGCCCGCGAAACGGGCGATCGCGTCAAATGACAAATGTTTTGCCCGCAAAATGGGCGATCGCGTCAAATGACGTAGGAGGGTTCTTGAAACATAATACAGATAACGGATCGCTAGATAACACTTGTTTTTACTTTATATTTGTATTGTATTGAATTGTTTAATCGAATTGAGCTAGTAAACTGAGTGTTTTAAGCAGGTTTCATAGTCTAGAATGTTCAAGAACCTTCCTACATGATTTGACGCGTCATTTGACGTGATCGCCCGTTTCGCGGGCAAATTTTTTTATTGTTTCGATTAAACAATTAAATACAATACAAATATAAAGTAAAAACAAGTGTTATCGCTATCTATCATAATACAGATAGCGATCCGCTATCTGTATTATGTTATTTCGTCGTTTGGAAACATGTTTTCTGCATCGCGTCGTCTGTTGCCGGGCAGGTTGTCAGGTTGTCAGGATGTAAACAAACGATGACGTAGGCCGGTACAATTTTCGCCCCCGGTACAATTTTAACGTGACACCGGCTACAAACAAACGTGCTACCTTGTTTGGCCCTTCATCCCGGCGAACCGCTTGAATCCACTTCTTCCTTAGACTCAATTCAGTCGGGAATCCTTGAAAACTTAAGTAGGGTTGGTGTTGTTTGTTAGATGTACAAAGTGGAACAGAGCAGTGACATCTAGCCTTTGTTTCAGCCATTGTTGAAGTGCGCCGGAAGTGTTCATGCACAACGAAGACAAATCCCGCCACCGGAACCCGGAAGCGTGATAATCCCTTATTGGCCTTTTTAGTATTTTATTATGAACTACTGTGGTAGAAATTATACCAATTATATTATAATAGACAATTATCGATCCTTATCAATTGTTCAAGTGCAGATACAATCAAGAGGCAGATCAATGCTTCTCCAACGTCGTAGGAATGGTTCACCTGCCAGCTTGTCCCCCTTAGGTCGAGTCGCTCAGCGGGTTGTCTTCGTGAGTGTTCGGAAGTGTAAATGCTGGACGTTGTAATGTTGAACCGCATTCATATATGTTTCGGTTCAAGGGGAGGAGGGCGGAGCCATCCTCTGGTTGGCCTACTTAGACTGTTTAAGACGTAACTAAATCCATTTTCAACCGTTTATCTTCATTCAAACCATTTAACGCATCTAAACAATACAATAATATCAATCATATCAAAACAGAATTTCGATATCATTTAAACTTTCGTCAGAATCACAGTTTTAGTTTCATACCGGCTTCGTTTTGAGCTGTTTTTATTGAAGACGCCTGCCCATCCTGACACTCCTACTTCTTAAAGGCCGTGTTGCAGGGTTTCTTTTCCAACGAATTTGTGCAATTTGCTTGTTGGTAATAACGATTTAGGCTGAATCCGAATTCATTGCTCTTTGCTCAACCCTACCCCTCATTGCTCAACCCTATCCCTAACCCTTACCCTAACTTTTAAGCCGGCCCTATACCTCTACCCTTTTCCCCTACCAAATGGGACAATCCTACCCTCTGACGTCATCGGTAGTCCCTACCCTGTGACGTCGTCATTAGTCAACTCAAAATGCTTGACGTCCAACCTCCCCGTGACCCCCTAGCAGATAACCAGACACCTGTGCCGTGTTCCGATATCCATACTTCCATGAGTACACTTAAACGAAGTACACTATCCGCCCTCACTAAGTGCGCTAATTTTCAACGAGCCAAAATACCCGCAATACTTTGCGTCACACGCTGTGCGGTGTATTTCAAAATTGCGGATGGAAAGCGATACATATGGAGGTAAATCTCTGCCATCGGAATTTGAAGATAAAATTGAATTCCATTGAATTCTAAGCACTGAATATTTATGCATTGAAATAACGTATATGTATCCATATTTCTCTGAATATTACTCTTTAAAGTTTTCAACAAATCATTTTCGACTATATTTGTCAAGGTTACGATACGTGAACCTCCATTATAGCTTTAGACGGCTCAGGCTACCTGCCCCGGTACAGCCCCCACATCCGAACTTGTGTGGGTACAAGTGTCACGAGAAAATACAGAGAACCCTCAAGATGATGTTACATAAAAGGCAAAAAACAAACCATGAAGAAATGTCACTTGCAATTCTTTCAATACCCAAAATAAATATTTTTCTAACCAAAGTGTGTATTATTGAACAAATGAAAAAAAGGTGGTGCAAACATGTTAGTTAAAAAAATGTAAACATTTTAAAACCATATACAATTATCTTTATTTACAATGTTTATTAACAGGCATTTACACGTAAAAGTAAATGTGTCCCTAATCTTCCAGACGCAGTAGGCTATCTGCCTATGACAACTCTCCTGCGGGGACTAGCGACAGCATACCGTCTCGATCTCTGAATCTATTTCCCTGTAATTCTGTACAAAAGTGACGTACTTGAGCAGATATATAAATGATTGTTGCGCAAATTGTTCATGCTATCGTTATGTATTATGTTGGCCAACACTCACACTGATCGTTCTGTTCAACAACCAAAGATAAAACAATTCTAATCTAGGACATAACATCTCCCCGTCAACTATAAAAAAATATGGGTTTATTGCAACACATACACCCTTTCAAAATGTATGACCTTGTGTACACTTTATGAACATTTAACTCGGACATGGCTCCACGCATTCGCCGGCTTCTTTGAAAACAAATGCACATAGCCAGCGCAGAAGTGGAAGGGGAAGGGTCGTCAACGTGTTGTTAGGACATTTGTATGCTGTATGGGGAACTTAATGCGAGCGCAAACCAAGAAAACAGCGAAGAAGTTGCCAAAGTTGCATAGTTACTCTTTAATTAAAAGTATTTAACTATTATCATCAAAATGTTCACATGTATCTAAAGTAACATCAAAGTAAAGTAGGCCTACTCATTGCAGTAAAAGTGTCAGTGTTTTAGTAGCCTATTCATTTATAGCCTATGTGACATTTTCGAATTATCCTGATATTACTGGTATATTAGGCCTATAGACTTATATTGCATTTTATTGCTGTCCATATCAAAGGTTGAGATAATATGAACTAAAGTCAAAGTCAAAGTGTGTTTATTGTTGCATGTACCAAATTGCTTCAGCACAGCAAAATTCTTACGACTTGGCAAGCATCATTCATCTACGCAGTAGACGTCATACATATAACAAAAATAACATAAAACTCTATAACACTATGACAATAAAACATATAAAATGTAACATTAACATACAACAATTTAAAAAACAACATATATCTCTGTAGCACTATGACATAACAATATAACATATAACATTAACATTCAACAATTAGAGTACAGTAGAAGGGCTAGCAGCAGTTTAAGTGTGAATAGAGAATAAGTTAAAAAGAAATGTTAAGGATAAGTTAAAAGTTTTTAAAATTGTGCAAATATATCTATGAAGTGAATTGTATGAGTGGAGGAGCAGGGAGTAGGTGGAACTGTTCAGAGGTTCAGTGTTTCTGATTCAGAAGCCTTACAGCCAGGGGAAAAAAGCTATTTGTGATTCTGGTAGTCCGTGTTCGGATGCTCCGGTAGCGTCTACCAGACGGCAGCAATGAGAACAGTCCATAGCCTGGGTGGCTGTTGTCCTTTAGAATCTTTTTTGCTTTCCTCAGGCATCTACTGTTGTAGATGCCTTGCACGGGGGGGAGATGGCTGCCGGTGATACGCTCCGCTGTCTTCACCACCCTCTGCAGGGCCTTGCGGTCGGCAGCGGAGCAGCTACCATACCAGGCAGTGATGCAGCCTGAGAGGATGCTCTCATTGGTGCATCTGTAAAAGTTTGTTAAAGTTTTTGAAGACATGCCAAACTTCTTGAGTCTCCTCAAGAAGTATAGCCGCTTCTGTGCAGTTTTGACTGCTGAGCCTGCCTGCATGGACCAGGTTAGGTCATCCTTGATGTACACACCGAGGAATTTGAAGTTGGAGACTCTCTCCACTTCAGCTCCCTCGATGTGTATGGGGTCCTGACCCCCCCTCTGCAGCTTCCTGAAATCCACGATCATCTCCTTGGTTTTGCAGACGTTGAGAGACAGGTTGTTGTCTTGGCACCATTCTGCCAAGACCCTTACCTCATCTCTATAGGCGGTCTCATCGTTGTTAGAGATGAGACCCAGGATGGTAGTGTCGTCTGCAAACTTCAGGATGATGTTGGAACTGTGTGTTGCCACACAGTCATGCGTGTACAGGGAGTACAGGAGGGGACTGAGTACGCAGCCCTGGGGGGCCCCGGTACTCGGGGTCAGTGAGGAGGAGGTGTGGTTGCCCATTCTCACCACCTGGGGTCTGCTCGTCAGGAAGTCCAGGATCCAGTTGCACAGGGGTGTTTTAAGACCCAGGCCCCTGAGCTTCGGGACGAGCTTGGCAGGCACAATAGTGTTGAATGCTGAGCTGTAGTCCACAAACAGCATCCTCACATATGTGTTGCTCTTTTCCAGGTGGGAGAGGGTGGTGTGTGTAGCTACTAGCTAGGGCAATGGCATCGTCTGTTGATCGGTTTGGACGGTATGCAAACTGAAAGGGGTCCAGGGTGTTGGGAAGGGTAGAGCAGATGTGGGTTCTGACCAGCCGCTCAAAGCACTTCATAATTGTGGAGGTCAGTGCTACAGGGCGGTAGTCATTCAAGCAGGTTACTGATGTTTTCTTTGGTATGGGGATGATGGTGGCCTGCTTGAAGCAGGTGGGGACTTCAGACAGATGCAGTGATAAGTTGAATATGGAGGTGAATACCTCCGCAAGCTGGTCAGCGCACCCCCTGAGGACGCGGCCTGGGACTCCATCGGGCCCCGATGACTTCCGGGGGTTCACCCTTTGGAGCTCTCGCCTCACGTCAGCCACGGTCAGGGACAGAGTGTAGTCGTCCTGGTCCTCGGCCAGTCTTGCTGAAGGAAGGGGGTTGGTTGCCTCAAACCTTCCGTAAAAGGTGTTGAGGTCGTCAGGGAGAGAGGCGGCAGGCTGATCATCACTGCTATTTCTCCCTTTATAGCCATCGTCCAAGATCTGCACAGGATGCCGGCTCGCTTGCCTCTCTTCTTTCTCTTCCGTTGGCGTATTGGCATACCGGCGGTAAGACAAAGGAGTCACAGCAAGCACTCCGGTAAGTTGAGAAAAACTCAGTTTTAAGTGACGAACGAATTTCCAAAAGTGCCAGTCGATCATACTGAATGAGCGACAGTGCAGTACGTACAAAAAAACTAACAATAAAAACAATTATAAACATAAAGCTGCGTAGTGCATGCGGAGCCATTGTCAGTGCGACCATCCTCTCGGCGCACCACATACGAATTTCCAAAAGTGCCAGTCGATCATACTGAATGAGCGACAGTGCAGTACGTACAAAAAAACTAACAATAAAAACAATTATAAACATAAAGCTGCGTAGTGCATGCGGAGCCATTGTCAGTGCGACCATCCTCTCGGCGCACCACTTGTTTAGGCCTACTGTATTTAAGGGTTATTTAGTCCTTAAAATCATATTCTGTCAAGCATTTGTCCTCTGAGAATCACGCATCTTTAAAAACTCCACTTTTTATGTGCTCAGATACAGACCTGTTTTCAACTTGTTGACAATGCATTTTCCAGCTAATACAGGTTTTTTAATTGTTTATTTAGCTTGAAAAGTAAGATGATTTTCCTCACCCACGGAGAAATACTTAACCCTCTAGTTTATTACAAACATTGATATAATGGATTATAAAGTGCAGATGAAACTGGTGTGTGCACAGAAAGCCACCAGGGGGTGCTAACGCACTTCCCCTTTTGACCTATGACTAGATAAAATAGGCCAGCCAGGGTTAGGGTTAGGGTTAGGGACAGTTTTTTCTATTTCCTCTTCTGTTTCATTTTTTAAATTCGTGCCTATGGTGCGACCTGGCAACACTGACCCCTAAAGGCAACCATATTACATCTAAACTTCTGTCCTATTTTAGTTAAGGAGACAAATTGTCATTGATTACTAAATTAAAGAATATAAGACAACATGCAGTTGAGTTTATTTTTGACTTCAAAGACTATGTTTCATTTTCAGCTTATATTGTAGCTCATTATAAAATACTAAAATGTTTTCATTGAAGAAACTAGCTTGCTGTGGTGATGTGGAGGTGGATTGTGATCAATGGATCTAACGTTATCATTGTAATGTCCAAAGTGAAAGTTCATCGGAGGAGGATCCAACTGTAGCCTACTAGATCCTGACAGCACTCCTCCGGCGCTGTTATGAGAAACCACACCAACTCAGGAAGTCATGAGACCATGAATAAACCTCCATTGAGTGATCTGCTAGTGTTTCTTTCCTATTTACAGGACTATTGGGGCTAAACGAACAAGGCTTATTCTCACCATTAGACCATTTGTGCGGGCACTTGCACAGGGGCAAGGCAGGATTAGCCCCCCAAGTAACACTGGGAACTGAAGCTCATAAGAGAGAAAATAAGACAACACGTATTTGAGTTAATTTCGCCTTCAAGGACTATGTTTAATTCTCAGCTTATTGTAGCGCATCATAAAATACTAAAATGGCCAATTAGCAACCCAAGCAACACTGGGTACTGATACCAAGAGTTGCAAAAATAACAGAATGAAAATTGATTTGTAAAACTTTGTCATTTATTTGACATCTCAGAAAAAACATGTTGGAACATTAAAGGAAATTAAAAAAGTCATATTTCTGTATTGCATTTTACCACATTTACGTTTGTTGACAGTTGAAACGTCATCCAATCAAAACTCAATTTAGGCCCTAGCTTGTTAATTCACTGGTGGACTGGTCATGTCCACTAGGGGCCAGCCCTGCTCCTGGTTCTTTATCGAGGGCATGAGTCAACGTGCAAATTACCTCACAAGGATATGACAGAGTCACGGGCTTGAACGTTAACATCATTCAGTACTACGTGGAGTCTGGGGGAACATCCTGGAACATTTGCTCCGGCAGAGTCGCAGTTTAGCGGTGGGTAAAAGATCAGACATGCGAGATACACATAGTTACAGATTATTATCAGTGTTCTATTTGCACAAGGTGCTTAGTTAGGTTCAGAGTTAGTGACTAAAAACAAACCACTGCCGTTTTGGTTACTGAAAAACCTAAACAACATAAACAATATAAACCAAAGCTATAGTTTCGTTTGAAGTACATTTAGGCTCTACCTAGTTCATTCTAGTTAACGATCGTCCATGAAAGCACTAGGCCTATATTTTGTCCACTCGTTGCATTAAGATTGGAACGTCTGAAGACGTTAAATGTGGGTCCCGCCAACGCGTTCTTTTTGACGTGGTCCATTTGGTCGAATCGAGCCGTACTTTCCCAGATGGTTTAGTCCCCAATAGCATTCCATAACTGGACAACATGTTGGGTGGGTTGAATCCTCGCTCGATGTACTTGTCAATAAATCAGCATTCACTGTGGAGGGAATACTGAAATTAAGCCAGAGATAAGCCTAAACGTGAGAGCATGAAAGAGGTGAGTTTATGAAACTAACCTATATCTTTTTTCATTTGCATTGATGGATACTTTTCCTCAAAACGTCGAACATATCTGAACATATTTTCATTTGAATGAACTCACCCAAATATGTAGGAATCATACCAATTCTTAAATGTATCTAGATTATTTATATTTTTAAAACGGAGGACATCCTGAAGACTCAGTAGAGGGAAGCAGGAGTTCTTAAGGCTGGTAAAGAAAAGAGTGATCCAGAAAACAGGACCTGATAGATGCTATGTTATAGGCCTACTCCCTACTGTAATAAATCATGAATTAAAGAAGCACTTTAAATATGTGATAATTTTTATTTTCGATTTGGATTTTTGTCTCTTAATCTTTCTTATTTAAACTGTGCAATTTTTTATATTTCATCCTTTTGTGTAGTTAAACAATTATAGATCCTTATCAATTGTTCAAGTGCAGATACATACAATCAAGAGGCAGATCTATGCTTCTCCAACGTCGTAGGAATGTTCCACCTGCCAGCTTGTCCCCCTTAGGTCCAGTCGCTCAGCGGGTTGTCTTCGTGAGTGTTCGGAACTGTTAAAAAGGCTGGACGTTGTAATGTTGAAGCGCATTCATATCTTTCGGTTCACAGGAATTGGAAGCTGAGTTGCTCCTCGGCACGCAACGACAGGAACCCGTTTTTGACTGATACTTAGTTTCCCCTTTTTTCTTATACCAACCGGCACACTGTCTCCTCCCCCTACCGTCCCTCGTTAAAGTAGGCTACAGTATGCCGTGAGTGATGCGATGCGCAATGAGCTGTGACACCTCCCCTCCCCGATACCCTTCCCCCGTCCCACATGTGTTAGTGATGTTTTTGATATGTTGCTTATATGTGCTGAGGTGTTTTTTGCTAATCCCTACACTGTGCCCCCCCTTAGAGGAGCGTTGTTTAGGTATTCACTTTTTTTTCCCTCATACCCTCCAGTTTAGCTTTTTATTTTCTTTTCTAACGCGGGCAGCATGTTTCTTGTCAAACAAGCGCCAGACAGTCTCTCCGTCCTGTCTCCCCAAACTGTCTTTTATGTTTCTTGGACGGAATGTAACTGGTCTTTTTCGTTGCTCTGTAACATGTGCAATGACATTAAAGTTTATTGATTGATTGAAGGCGTAAAATAGATACGTTTGTCCACATCGCAAGGCGTGTTCACCTTTGCTCGAGCTTTGCTCGAGCAAAGGTCCCTGAACACGCCTTGCGATGTGGACAAACGTACGCCTTGGAGCGATACTGGATTGTAGACACACCTATTTGGTGACCAAAATAACCTATTACCAAATAGTTTGAATTTGGTTATAGGTTTTAAAATGTTCAGAATAGCTTGTAATCGGGCGCTTCTTTTCAGATTTTTTAAATATTTTACAGTTTTTAAGATATTCTACTTCTAAAATACTATTTTTTTTTAACATCTGAGTCAATGGGAGGAGGGCGGAGCGATACTGCATTCTCGGGCAGTATGCCACGAGCTCTCATTCCACACCGAGCAGGGGCGGCGCCAAACGGTTGCTTGCCGTTGCTATAGCAACTCCAAGCAATTACTCAGAAACCCCAGAGCAACCCCTGATTTTTTGTCAAACACAAACAACATATTTGAAATAATGCCATTTTCCGTAAAATGGTATTAAATAAGTTCAACTAAACCTATGGCCGAATGCGGTACCCGTCACCATACCGACCATTCCTGTCATATGAATCACCAGATTAAGTGCATAATCAGTGAGTAGCGTCAACATTTCAGGGCCGTGACTGGACTGTCGTTCAAATCAACGCGAGTCAGCCTGGGACTCTCCTCTCCTCCCCTCCCCCTCACCGTGCCCAGTTCCCGAGCGTTGGGCATGCACACACTCTGTAAGCGACATGAACAGATTAAAAAAAAAAACATACACACAATTAACACAAACTATCCCAAGCAATATGTACAATATTAATTAATTATTATTTAATGTACATGAAACAATAATTTCATTAATAGCATAGTCTTACGAAAAATAAATAACATTTCAAATATGCGGACATCTCGCGGCGAGATTATCAGTCAGAGATGTTCGTTGCCGGCTCGTTGGCGCTTAAAAAATATGGACAAGTTTTTACTATTTCGAAAGAAATCAAGTTCAAACACGACTCGCGATGGCGAGGCTGAGGATGGGCTCGTTAATAGCCAGACTTGTGTTGGACTTGGCAGTTGTTCGGAGGGGGGTTATGCTGAGGTCAAGAAACGGAAGAAAATATTGTAGCCTACACAGTTCTGAATTAGCAATACAATGTTAGCACATGCTTGCTAGCAATGTTGGTGTGTTAAACCGTATGGATTAAAGTGGAATATTGCAAGACGTCCTGTGATCAAGACATCGATTTAAGGTAGGCCGTTTGGTTATTAAGTTTGCCCGTCGCAGCATATTGACTTGGGGCCCATGTGATTTTGTTTTGAAGTAGAACTAGATTCTAGGTTTGGCTCATGCCAAAGGATGGGTTTATCGTAGCCTGGTATGATCCGCCCTTAATTGAAGTATTATGAAGTATAATAGTATCAACCATAATAGCAACTATTGTATTAATGTTCCACATAGGCCTACATTTGAGACGTATCGCGCAACTAATGTGAATGCTTTGGAATGTACCGTGGCGACGGTGGGTCTGAGATGTGCAATTCACCACTATTGACAGGACAGCTAACCTTGTAGTTGGGGGACTGCTGACGGGCTGTTGATTGAGAGAACTATGTTGTTTGTTATATGTCGTGTGGCCGCAGTGCCACCTGGACTAGCAGTGAATGTGTACATGCCGCTGGGCTATTTTCATGTTGTCCTTCTTAAAGATCTTCCTCTATATTGTTCTATGTCTTTACGTCTTTATATCTGTGCGTGTGTGAGGGAGAGGGAGAAAGATAGCGCACGTTGAACTGTCAAATGATACGATCACACTCAATCACAGTGGTGCGATTAGTCTGTGTTGTTACGGTACTGTAAACTTGCCTCGTACGGGACCGCAACCACCCCAACCCGTGCCGAAAATGTCTTCCCGGCCGTGCCTCTGCCAAATTCAGGTGTTTTGATCAAGGTTTTTTTTTTTGACCAGCAACCTCTTGAATTCATACAGCAACTGTTAAGCAACTGCAACAAATTATTTCTGGCGCCGCCACTGACACCGAGACAGACACTGGTAGCGTGAAGCTGTCTCTGCATCTCAGACATCGCTTCCACAGGCAACTCTGTCCCCTTTTCTCCCTTTCATTCCAACCCGTGAGCATCGCTAGTCTCCCTTCTCAGCCGAATGCATTTTGAAAAAAAAAGAATAATCAGTTTTTAAAATCCATAAATGTGATCCGTCCGATCAGCTGCGTTTTTGGGGATAAAATAAGAGTGATATCGCTCTTATTTTATCCCTAAAAATATATAATAATATAATAATAACTAGAACTGCAAGCAGTTATGCAGGGGTCCAAGAAGTGTGCATTTCGCCGGCACAACGCGACAAGAAATGTGCATTTCGCCGGCACAACGCGAAGCAAGTATTGAAAACGCTACCGTGAACAACATGTGGATATAAGGGTTTTGACTGTGGGAGCTTCGGTGTGGGAGTTATAGCCTGAAACGCGTTTTCAGAACATTCCATTGGCCAAATAGGAGATAGACAATGTCGTCGTTTTTTTGCACCCCCTTGTGGCGAATTTTTCCAAAGACAATTTTCCTTTTCCAAATAACTCCCGCCCACATTAATAATTCTTGGCCATATTGTCTATATAGACTAGGGATTGCCCCTTGATGGTTTCCCTTGAGTTTGAAGAACATTCCTTTGGCCAATTAGAAGATATACAATTTCCTCGTTTATTGCGCCCCCTAACGGCGAAATTTTCCGAAATTTTTATCGAACGTCATTAAGGTTAGCACCAACATGCATGTAGAATTTGGACTCGATCCGATATCTAATTTTGGATTTTTTTTGATTTTTGATTTTCCACGTCTAATTTAGCTAATAAACAAATATTCAAAACTCTACCGTTTCGTCGTCGAAGGTCCGATCAAAAAAGTGTCTATCAATTCTATGCGTGTGCGTCTGAAGATGCCGTGTGCAAAGTTTGGTGTCGATTGGTCAAGAAATGTGGGAGGAGTAGGGAAAATACAGTATTGCGGTTTTCGCGATTTTGCGAAAAAAAATTCTAGACGCAAATGGGCGTGGCCTATGCCAAAAGATGCAGCAGACTCCAGTGCATCTGTGTGTACAAGTTTTTGGACTGTGGGAGGTTCGATGTGGGAGTTATAGCCCCAAACGCGTATTCCTTGGTATAGCGCCACCTAGGGACCGGCGTGTCTGGATTTTGTCGTCTGCGTAGTCCGAAGAGATCTGGATCTAGTCATGTAATCGGCGTGTGGGCACCATTTATGGTTTGGGCTGTGGTACCACTTTTAGGGGGGTAAGTATAACTAGAACTGCAAGCAGTTATGCAGGGGTCCAAGAAGTGTGCATTTCGCCGGCACAACGCGACAAGAAATGTGCGTTTCGCCGGCACAACGCGAAGCATGTGTTCAAAACGCTACCCTGAACCTGTGGATACAAAGGATTTGACTGTTGTAGGAGTAGCGAGAAGTCAGTGTAGCGTTTTCGCGGCGACATTTTGTAGACGATATACAATTTCCTCGTTTATAGCGCCCCCTAATGGCGAAATATTCCGAATTTTTTATCGAACGTCATTAAGGTTAGCACCAACATGTGTGTAGAATTTGGACTCGATCCGATGTCTAATTTTGGATTTTTTTGGATTTTTAATTTTCCACGTCTAATTTAGCTAATAAACAAATATTCAAAACTCTACCGTTTCGTCGTCGAAGGTTGGATCAAAAAACTGTCTACCATTTCTTTGCGTGTGCGTCTGAAGATGCCGTGTGCAAAGTTTGGTGTCAATTGGTCGAGAAATGTGGGAGGAGTAGCGAAAAAACAGTTTTGCGGTTTTCGCGATTTTGCGAAAAAAAATTGTAGACGCAAATGGGCGTGGCCTATGCCAAAAGATGCAGCAGACTCCAGTGCATCTGTGTGTACAAGTTTTTGGACTGTGGGAGGTTCGATGTGGGAGTTATAGCCCCAAACGCGTATTCCTTGGTATAGCGCCACCTAGGGACCGGCGTGCCTGGATTTTGTTATCTGAGGAGCGGTGCCGATTCTGGATCTAGTCATGCAATTGGCGCGTGTGCACCATTTACGGTTTGGGCTGTAGTTCCACTTTCACGGGGAGGTAGTATAATAATCCTTACAAAAACAATAGGGATCCAACCTGTTGGCTTGGACCCCTAACTAGAACTGCAAGCAGTTATGCAGGGGTCCAAGAAGTGTGCATTTCGCCGGCACAACGCGACAAGAAATGTGCGTTTCGCCGGCACAAAGCGAAGCATGTGTTCAAAACGCTACCCTGAACCTGTGGATACAAAGGATTTGACTGTGGTAGGAGTAGCGAGAAGTCAGTGTAGCGTTTTCGCGGCGAAATTTTGTAGAAGATAAACAATTTCCTTGTTTATGGCGCCCCCTAATGGCGAATTTTTCCGAAATTTTTGTCGAACGACAGTAAGGTTAGCTCCAACATGTGTGTAAAATTTGGACTCGTTCCGATGTCTAATTTTGGATTTCTTTGGATTTTTGATATTCCACGTCTAATTTAGCTAATAAACCAATATTCAAAACGCTACCGTTTCGTCGTCAAAGGTCGCATCAAAAAAGTGTTTTCCGCATTCTTTGCGCGTGCGTCTGAGGATGTCGTGTGCAAAGTTTGGTGTCGATTGGTCAAGAAATGTGGGAGGAGTAGGGAAAAAGCAGTTTTGCGGTTTTCGCGATTTTGCGAAAAAAAATTATAGACGCAAATGGGCGTGGCCTATGCCAAAAGATGCAGCAGACTCCAGTGAATCTGTGCGTACAAGTTTTTGAATGTGGGAGATTCGGTGTGGGAGTTATAGCCCCAAACGCGTCTGTCCTTGGTATAGCGCCACCTAGTGGCCGGCGTGTCTGGATTTGGTTATCTGAGTAGCGGTGCCGGACCTGGATCTAGTCATGCAATTGGCGCGTGTGCACCATTTACGGTTTGGGCTGTAGTCCCACAAGTACGGGGGGAAGAATAATAATAATAATAATAATAACTAGAACTGCAAGCAGTTATGCAGGGGTCCAAGAAGTGTGCATTTCGCCGGCACAACGTGACAAGAAATGTGCGTTACGCCGGCACAACGCGAATCATGTGTTCAAAACGCTACCCTGAACCTGTGGATACAAAGGATTTGACTGTGGTAGGAGTAGCGAGAAGTCAGTGTGGCGTTTTTGCGGCGAAATTTTGTAGGAGACATACAATTTCCTCTTTTATTGCGCCCCCTAATGGCGAAACTTTCCGAAATCTTTTTCGAACGTCACTAAGGGTAACACCGACATGTGTGTAAAATTTGGACTTGATCCGATGTCTAATTTTGGTATTTTTCTGGATTTTTGATTTTCAACGTAAAACGTAGCTAATAAACAAATATTCAAAACGATACCGTTTCGTCGTCGAAGGTCGGATCAAAAAACTGTCTATCATTTCTTTGCGTGTGCGTCTGAAGATGTTGTGTGCAAAGTTTGGTGTCGATTGGTGAAGAAATGTTGGAGGAGTAGGGAAAAAACAGTTTTGCGGTTTTCGCGATTTTGCGAAAAAAAATTATAGACGCAAATGGGCGTGGCCTATGCCAAAAGATGCAGCAGACTCCAGTGAATATGTGTGTACAAGGTTTTGAATGTGGGAGGTTCGGTGTGGGAGTTATAGCCCCAAACGCGTCTTTCCTTGGTATAGCGCCACCTAGTGGCCGGCGTGTCTGGATTTTGTTATCTGAGTAGCGGTGCCGGACCTGGATCTAGTCATGCAATTGGCGTGTCGGCACCATTTACGGTTTGGTCTGTGGTCCCACAAGTACGGGGGGAAGTATAATAGGAAAAATCCTTACCAAAACAATAGGGATCCAACCTGTTGGCTTGGACCCCTAACTAGAACTGCAAGCAGTTATGCAGGGGTCCAAGAAGTGTGCATTTCGCCGGCACAACGCGACAAGAAATGGGCATTTCGCCGGCACAACGCGAAGCAAGTATTCAAAACACTACCGTGAACAACATGTGGATATAAAGGTTTTGACTGTGGGAGCTTCGGTGTGGGAGTTATAGCCTAAAACTCGTTTTCAGAACATTCCATTGGCCAAATAGGAGATAGACAATGTCGTCGTTTTTTGGCGCCGCCCTGTGGCGAAATTTTCCAAAGACAATTTTCCTTTGCCAAATAACTCCCGCCCATATTAATAATTGTTGGCCATATTTTCTATATAGACTCGGGTTTGCCCCTTGATGGTTTCCCTTTAGTTTGAAGAACATTCCTTTGGCCAATTAGAAGATATACAATTTCCTCGTTTATTGCGCCCCCTAATGGCGAAATTTTCCGAAATTTTTATCGAACGTCATTAAGGTTAGCACCAACATGTCTGTGAAATTTGGACTCGTTCCGATGTCTAATTTTGGATTTCTTTGGATTTTTGATTTTCCACGTCTAATTTAGCTCATAAACCAATATTCAAAACGCTACCGTTTCGTCGTCGAAGGTCCGATCAAAAAAGTGTCTATCAATTCTATGCTTGTGCGTCTGAAGATGCCGTGTGCAAAGTTTGGTGTCGATTGGTCAAGAAATGTGGGAGGAGTAGGGAAAAAACAGTTTTGCGGTTTTCGCGATTTTGCGAAAAAAAATTATAGACGCAAATGGGCGTGGCCTATGCCAAAAGATGCAGCAGACTCCAGTGAATATGTGTGTACAAGGTTTTGAATGTGGGAGGTTCGGTGTGGGAGTTATAGCCCCAAACGCGTCTTTCCTTGGTATAGCGCCACCTAGTGGCCGGCGTGTCTGGATTTTGTTATCTGAGTAGCGGTGCCGGACCTGGATCTAGTCATGCAATTGGCGTGTCGGCACCATTTACGGTTTGGTCTGTGGTCCCACAAGTACGGGGGGAAGTATAATAGGAAAAATCCTTACCAAAACAATAGGGATCCAACCTGTTGGCTTGGACCCCTAACTAGAACTGCAAGCAGTTATGCAGGGGTCCAAGAAGTGTGCATTTCGCCGGCACAACGCGACAAGAAATGTGCGTTTCGCCGGCACAACGCGAAGCAAGTATTCAAAACGCTACCGTGAACAACATGTGGATATAAAGGTTTTGACTGTGGGAGCGTCGGTGTGGGAGTTATAGCCTAAAACGCGTTTTCAGAACATTCCATTGGCCAAATAGGAGATAGACAATGTCCTCGTTTTTTGGCGCCGCCCTGTGGCGAAATTTTACAAAGACCATTTTCCTTTGCCAAATAACTCCCGCCCACATTAATAATTCTTGGCCATATTTTCTACATAGACTCGGGTTTGCCCCTTGATGGTTTCCCTTGAGTTTGAAGAACATTCCTTTGGCCAATTAGAAGATATACAATTTCCTCGTTTATTGCGCCCCCTAATGGCGAAATATTCCGAAATCTTTATTGAATATTGGTTTATTTAGCTCATAAACCAATATTCAAAACGCTACCGTTTCGTCGTCGAAGGTTGGATCAAAAAACTGTCTGCCATTTCTTTGCGTGTGCGTCTGAAGATGCCGTGTGCAAAGTTTGGTGTCAATTGGTCGAGAAATGTGGGAGGAGTAGCGAAAAAACAGTTTTGCGGTTTTCGCGATTTTGCGAAAAAAAATTCCAGACGCAAATGGGCGTGGCCTAGACCAAAAGATGCAGCAGACTCCAGTGCATCTGTGTGTACAAGTTTTTGACTGTGGGATGTTCGGTGTGGGAGTTATAGCCCCAAACGCGTCTTTCCTTGGTATAGCGCCACCTAGTGGCCGGCGTGTCTGGATTTTGTCGTCTGCCTAGAACTCAGGGACCTGGATCTAGTCATGCAATTGGCGTGTCGGCACCATTTACGGTTTGGGCTGTGGGCACACTTTTAGGTGCTGGAATAATAACTAGAACTGCAAGCAGTTATGCAGGGGTCCAAGAAGTGTGCATTTCGCCGGCACAACGCGACAAGAAATGTGCATTTCGCCGGCACAACGCGAAGCAAGTATTCAAAACGCTACCGTGAACAACATGTGGATATAAAGGTTTTGACTGTGGGAGCTTCGGTGTGGGAGTTATAGCCTAAAACGCGTTTTCAGAACATTCCATTGGCCAAATAGGAGATAGACAATGTCGTCGTTTTTTGGCGCCGCCCTGTGGCGACATTTTCCAAAGACAATTTTCCTTTGCCAAATAACTCCCGCCCACATTAATAATTCTTGGCCAAATTTTCTATATAGACTCGGGTTTGCCCCTTGATGGTTTCCCTTGAGTTTGAAGAACATTCCTTTGGCCAATTAGAAGATATACAATTTCCTCGTTTATTGCGCCCCCTAAAGGCGAAATTTTCCGACATTTTTATCGAACGTCAATAAGGTTAGCACCAACATGTGTGTAGAATTTGGACTCGATCCGATGTCTAATTTTGGATTTTTTTGGATTTTTAATTTTCCACGTCTAATTTAGCTAATAAACAAATATTCAAAACGCTACCGTTTCGTCGGCGAGGGTCGGATCAAAAAAGTGTCTATCATTTCTTTGCGTGTGCGTCTGAAGATGCCGTGTGCAAAGTTTGGTGTTGATTGGTCAAGAAATGTGGGAGGAGTAGCGAAAAAACAGTTTTGCGGTTTTCGCGATTTTGCGAAAAAAAATTATAGACGCAAATGGGCGTGGCCTATGCCAAAAGATGCAGCAGACTCCAGTGAATATGTGCGTACAAGTTTTTGACTGTGGGAGGTTCGGTGTGGGAGTTATAGCCCCAAACGCCTTTTCCCTTGGTATAGCGCCACCTAGTGGCCGGCGTGTCTGGATTTTGTCGTCTCCCGTCACCTCACGGACCTGGATCTAGTCATGCAATTGGCGTGTCGGCACCATTTACGGTCTGGGCTGTGGTACCACTTCTAGCCGGGAATAATAATAATAATAATAACTAGAACTGCAAGCAGTTATGCAGGGGTCCAAGAAGTGTGCATTTCGCCGGCACAACGCGACAAGAAATGTGCGTTTCGCCGGCACAACGCGAAGCATGTGTTCAAAACGCTACCCTGAACCTGTGGATACAAAGGATTTGACTGTTGTAGGAGTAGCGAGAAGTCAGTGTAGCGTTTTCGCGGCGACATTTTGTAGACGATATACAATTTCCTCGTTTATTGCGCCCCCTAATGGCGAAATATTCCGAAATTTTTATCGAACGTCATTAAGGTTAGCACCAACATGTGTGTAGAATTTGGACTCGATCCGATGTCTAATTTTGGATTTTTTTGGATTTTTAATTTTCCACGTCTAATTTAGCTAATAAACAAATATTCAAAACTCTACCGTTTCGTCGTCGAAGGTTGGATCAAAAAACTGTCTACCATTTCTTTGCGTGTGCGTCTGAAGATGCCGTGTGCAAAGTTTGGTGTCAATTGGTCGAGAAATGTGGGAGGAGTAGCGAAAAAACAGTTTTGCGGTTTTCGCGATTTTGCGAAAAAAAATTCTAGACGCAAATGGGCGTGGCCTATGCCAAAAGATGCAGCAGACTCCAGTGCATCTGTGTGTACAAGTTTTTGGACTGTGGGAGGTTCGATGTGGGAGTTATAGCCCCAAACGCGTATTCCTTGGTATAGCGCCACCTAGGGACCGGCGTGCCTGGATTTTGTTATCTGAGTAGCGGTGCCGATTCTGGATCTAGTCATGCAATTGGCGCGTGTGCACCATTTACGGTTTGGGCTGTAGTTCCACTTTCACGGGGAGGTAGTATAATAATCCTTACAAAAACAATAGGGATCCAACCTGTTGGCTTGGACCCCTAATAAGAACTAGAACTGCAAGCAGTTATGCAGGGGTCCAAGAAGTGTGCATTTCGCCGGCACAACGCGACAAGAAATGTGCATTTCGCCGGCACAACGCGAAGCATGTGATCAAAACGCTACCCTGAACCTGTGGATACAAAGGATTTGACTGTGGTAGGAGTAGCGAGAAGTCAGTGTAGCGTTTTCGCGGCTAAATTTTGTAGAAGATATACAATTTCCTCGTTTATTGCGCCCCCTAATGGCGAAATTTTCCGAAATTTTTATCGAACGACATTAAGGTTAACACCAACATTTGTGTAGAATTTGGACTCGATCCGATGTCTAATTTTGGATTTTTTTGGATTTTTAATTTTCCACGTCTAATTTAGCTAATAAACAAATATTCAAAACTCTACCGTTTCGTCGTCGAAGGTTGGATCAAAAAACTGTCTACCACTTCTTTGCATGTGCGTCTGAAGATGCCGTGTGCAAAGTTTGGTGTCGATTGGTCAAGAAATGTGGGAGGAGTAGGGAAAAAACAGTTTTGCGGTTTTCGCGATTTTGCGAAAAAAAATTCTAGACGCAAATGGGCGTGGCCTAGGCCAAAAGATGCAGCAGACTCCAGTGCATCTGTGTGTACAAGTTTTTGGACTCTGGGAGGTTCGGTGTGGGAGTTATAGCTCCAAACGCGTATTCCTTGGTATAGCGCCACCTAGTGACCGGCGTGTCTGGATTTTGTTATCTGAGTAGCGGTGCCGGACCTGGATCCAGTCATGCTATTGGCATGTCCGCACCATTTACGGTTTGGGCTGTGGTCCCACAAGTACGGGGGGAAGTATAATAGGAAAAATCCTTACAAAGACAATAGGGATCCAACCTGTTGGCTTGGACCCCTAAAAATCCTTACAAAAACAATAGGGATCCAACCTGTTGGCTTGGACCCCTAACTAGAACTGCAAGCAGTTATGCAGGGGTCCAAGAAGTGTGCATTTCGCCGGCACAACGCGAAGCAAGTATTCAAAACGCTACCGTGAACAACATGTGGATATAAAGGTTTTGACTGTGGGAGGTTCGGTGTGGGAGTTATAGCCCCAAACGCGTATTCCTTGGTATAGCGCCACCTAGTGGCCGGCATGTCTGGATTTGGTCGTCTGCTTAGTCCGAACAGATCTGGACCTAGTCATGCAATTTGCGTGTCGGCACCATTTACGGTTTGGGCTGTGGTCCCACTTTTAGGGGGGTAAGAATAACAAGAAATGTGCGTTTTGCCGGCACAACGTGAAGCATGTGTTCAAAACGCTACCCTGAACCTGTGGATACAAAGGATTTGACTGTGGTAGGAGTAGCGAGAAGTCAGTGTAGCGTTTTCGCGGCGAAATTTTGTAGAAGATATACAATTTCCTCGTTTATTAAGCCCCCTAATGGCGAATTTTTCCAAAATTTTTATCGAACGACATTAAGGTTAACACCAACATGTTTGTAAAATTTGGACTCGATCCGATGTCTAATTTTGGATTTCTTTGGATTTTTGATATTCCACGTCTAATTTAGCTAATAAACCAATATTCAAAACGCTACCGTTTCGTCGTCAAAGGTCGCATCAAAAAAGTGTTTGATGCATTCTTTGCGCGTGCGTCTGAAGATGTCGTGTGCAAAGTTTGGTGTCGAATGGTCAAGAAATGTGGGAGGAGTATGGAAAAAGCAGTTTTGCGGTTTTCGTGATTTTGCGAAAAAAAATTATGGACGCAAATGGGCGTGGCCTATGCCAAAAGATGCAGCAGACTCCAGTGAATCTGTGCGTACAAGTTTTTGAATGTGGGAGATTCGGTGTGGGAGTTATAGCCCCAAACGCGTCTGTCCTTGGTATAGCGCCACCTAGTGACCGGCGCGTCTGGATTTGGTTATCTGAGTAGCGGTGCCGGACCTGGATCAAGTCATGCAATTGGCGTGTCGGCACCATTAACGGTTTGGGCTGTGGGCCCACTTTTAGCGCGGGAAGTATAATAATTATGCAGGGGTCCAAGAAGTGTGCATTTCGCCGGCACAACGCGAAGCAAGTATTCAAAACGCTACCGTGAACAACATGTGGATATAAAGGTTTTGACTGTGGGAGCTTCGGTGTGGGAGTTATAGCCTAAAACGCGTTATCAGAACGTTCCATTGGCCAAATAGGAGATAGACAATGTCGTTGTTTTTTGGCGCCGCCCTGTGGCGACATTTTCCAAAGACAATTTTCCTTTGCCAAATAACTCCCGCCCACATTAATAATTCTTGGCCATATTTTCTATATAGACTCGGGATCGCCACTTGATGGTTTCCCCCGAGTTTGAAGAACATTTTTCTGGCAAATTAGAAGATATACAATTTCCTCGTTTATTGCGCCCCCTTATGGCGAAAATTTCCGAATTTTTTATTGAACGCCATTAAGGGGAGCATCGACATGTGTCAAAAATTTGGACTTGATCCGATGTCTAATTTTGGTATTTTTGGGATTTTTGAGAGTATAATAATAAACACTACAAAAACAATAGGGATCCAACCTGTTGGCTTGGACCCCTAATAATAAACACTACAAAAACAATAGGGATCCAACCTGTTGGCTTGGACCCCTAATAAAAATCCTTACAAAAACAATAGGGATCCAACCTGTTGGCTTGGACCCCTAACAAGAAGTGTGCATTTCGCCGGCACAACGCGACAAGAAATGTGCATTTCGCCGGCACAACGCGAAGCATGTGTTCAAAACGCTACCCTGAACCTGTGGATACAAAGGATTTGACTGTGGTAGGAGTAGCGAGAAGTCAGTGTAGCGTTTTCGCGGCGAAATTTTGTAGAAGATATACAATTTCCTCGTTTATTGCGCCCCCTAATGGCGAAATTTTCCGATTTTTTTTTGGAACGTAATTAAGGTTAGCACCGACATGTCTCTAAAATTTGGACTCGATCCGATGTATAATTCTGGATTTCTTTGGATTTTTGATTTTTCACGTCTAATTTAGCTAATAAACCAATATTCAAAACGATACCGTTTCGTCGTCGAAGGTCGGATCAAAAAACTGTCTATCATTTCTTTGCGTGTGCGTCTGAAGATGTAGTGTGCAAAGTTTGGTGTCGATCGGTCAAGAAATGTGTGAGGAGTAGCGAAAAAACAGTTTAGCGGTTTTCGCGATTTTGCGAAAAAAAAATTATGGACGCAAATGGGCGTGGCCTAGGCCAAAAGATGCAACAGACTCCAGTGCATATGTGTGTACAAGTTTTCGACTGTGGGAGGTTCGGTGTGGGAGTTATAGCCCCAAACGCGTCTTTCCTTGGTATAGCGCCACCTAGTGACCGGCGTGTCTGGATTTGGTTATCTGAGTAGCGGTGCCGGACCTGGTTCTAGTCATGTAATTGGCGCGTGTGCACCATTTACGGTTTGGGCTGTAGTCCCACAAGTACGGGGGGAAGTATAACTAGAACTGCAAGCAGTTATGCAGGGGTCCAAGGAGTGTGCATTTCGCCGGCACAACGCGACAAGAAATGTGCGTTTCGCCGGCACAACGCGAAGCATGTGTTCAAAACGCTACCCTGAACCTGTGGATACAAAGGATTTGACTGTGGTAGGAGTAGCAGGAGTCAGTGTAGCGTTTTCGCGGCGAAATTTTGTAGAAGATATACAATTTCCTCGTTTATTGCGCCCCCTAATGGCGAATTCTTCCGATTTTTTTATCGAACGACGTTAAGGTTAACACCAACATGTGTGTAAAATGTGGACTCGATCCGATGTCTAATTTTGGATTTCATTGGATTTTTGATATTCCACGTCTAATTTAGCTAATAAACCAATATTCAAAACACTACCGTTTCGTCGTCAAAGGTCGCATCAAAAAAGTGTTTCATGCATTATTTGCGTGTGCGTCTGATGATGTCGTGTGCAAAGTTTGGTGTTGATTGGTCGAGAAATGTGGGAGGAGTAGTGAAAAAACAGTTTTGCGGTTTTCGCGATTTTGCGAAAAATATTCCTAGACGCAAATGGGCGTGGCCTATGCCAAAAGATGCGGCAGACTCCAGTGAATCTGTGTGTCTAACTCTTCTGACTGTGGGAGGTTCGGTGTGGGAGTTATAGCCCCAAACAAGTTTTCTTTGGTATAGCGCCACCTAGTGGCCGGCATGTCTGGATTTTGTCGTCTGCCGTCACCTCACGGACCTGGATCTAGTCATGTAATTGGCTTGTGTGCACCATTTACGGTTTGGGCTGTAGTACCACTTCTAACGAAGGAAGTATAATAAAAATCCTTACAAAAACAATAGGGATCCAACCTGTTGGCTTGGACCCCTAATAATAGGAAAAATCCTTACAAAAACAATAGGGATCCAACCTGTTGGCTTGGACCCCTAATAACTAGAACTGCAAGCAGTTATGCAGGGGTCCAAGAAGTGTGCATTTCGCCGGCACAACGGGACAAGAAATGTGCGTTTCGCCGGCACAACGCGAAGCAAGTATTCAAAACGCTACCGTGAACAACATGTGGATATAAAGGTTTTGACTGTGGGAGCTTCGGTGTGGGAGTTATAGCCTGAAACGCGTTTTCAAAACATTCCATTGGCCAAATAGGAGATAGACAATGTCGTCGTTTTTTTGCACCCCCTTGTGGCGAATTTTTCCAAAGACAATTTTCCTTTTCCATATAACTCCCGCCCACATTAATAATTCTTGGCCATATTGTCTATATAGACTAGGGATTGCCCCTTGATGGTTTCCCTTGAGTTTGAAGAACATTCCTCTGGCAAATGAGAAGATATACAATTTCCTCGTTTATTGCGCCCCCTTATGGCGAAAATTTCCGATTTTTTTATCGAACGCCATTAAGTGGAGCATCGACATGTCTCAAAAATTTGGACTTGATCCGATGTCTAATTTTGGTATTTTTGGGATTTTTGATGTTCCACGTCTAATTTAGCTTATAAACAAATATTCAAAACGCTACCGTTTCGTCGGCGAGGGTCGGATCAAAAAAGTGTCTATCATTTCTTTGCGTGTGCGTCTGAAGATGCCGTGTGCAAAGTTTGGTGTCGATTGGTCAAGAAATGTGGGAGGAGTAGGGAAAAAACAGTTTTGCGGTTTTTGCGATTTTGCGAAAAAAAATTATAGACGCAAATGGGCGTGGCCTATGCCAAAAGATGCAGCAGACTCCAGTGCATATGTGCGTACAAGTTTTTGACTGTGGGAGGTTCGGTGTGGGAGTTATAGCCCCAAACGCGTATTCCTTGGTATAGCGCCACCTAGTGGCCGGCATGTCTGGATTTTGTCGTCTGCGTAGTCCCCACGGATCTGGATCTAGTCATGCAATTGGCGTGTCGGCACCATTTACGGTTTGGGCTGTGGGCACACTTTTAGGGAGGTAAGTATAACTAGAACTGCAAGCAGTTATGCAGGGGTCCAAGAAGTGTGCATTTCGCCGGCACAACGCGACAAGAAATGTGCGTTTCGCCGGCACAACGCGAAGCAAGTATTGAAAACGCTACCGTGAACAACATGTGGATATAAAGGTTTTGACTGTGGGAGCTTCGGTGTGGGAGTTAAAGCCTAAAACGCGTTTTCAAAACATTCCATTGGCCAAATAGGAGATAGACAATGTCGTCGTTTTTTGGCGCCGCCCTGTGGCGACATTTTCCAAAGACAATTTTCCTTTGCCAAATAACTCCCGCCCACATTAATAATTCTTGGCCATATTTTCTATGTAGACTCGGGTTTGCCCCTTGATGGTTTCCCTTGAGTTTGAAGAACATTCCTTTGGCCAATTAGAAGATATACAATTTCCTCGTTTATTGCGCCCCCTAATGGCGAAATTTTCCGAAATTTTTATCGAACGTCAGTAAGGTTAGCACCAACATGTGTGTAGAATTTGGACTCGATCCGATGTCTAATCTTGGATTTTTTTGGTTTTTTAATTTTCCACGTCTAATTTAGCTAATAAACAAATATTCAAAACGATACCGTTTCGTCGTCGAAGGTCGGATCAAAAAACTGTCTATCATTTCTTTGCGTGTGCGTCTGAAGATGCCGTGTGCAAAGTTTTGTGTCAATTGGTCAAGAAATGTGCGAGGAGTAGCGAAAATACAGTTTTGCGGTTTTCGCGATTTTGCGAAAAAAAATTATGGACGCAAATGGGCGTGGCCTATGCCAAAAGATGCAGCAGACTCCAGTGAATATGTGGGTACAAGTTTTTGAATGTGGGAGGTTCGGTGTGGGAGTTATAGCCCCAAACGCGTTTTCCTTGGTATAGCGCCACCTAGTGGCCGGCGTGTCTGGATTTTGTCGTCTGCGTAGAACTCAGGGACCTGGATCTAGTCATGCAATTGGCGTGTCGGCACCATTTACGGTTTGGGCTGTGGGCCCACTTCTAGGGGGGAAAAATAATAATAACTAGAACTGCAAGCAGTTATGCAGGGGTCCAAGAAGTGTGCATTTCGCCGGCACAACGCTATAAGAAATGTGCATTTCGCCTGCACAACGCGAAGCAAGTATTCAAAACGCTACCGTGAACAACATGTGGATATAAGGGTTTTGACTGTGGGAGCTTCGGTGTGGGAGTTATAGCCTGAAACGCGTTTTCAGAACATTCCATTGGCCAAATAGGAGATAGACAATGTCGTCGTTTTTTGGCGCCGCCCTGTGGCGAAATTTTCCAAAGACAATTTTCCTTTGCCAAATAACTCCCGCCCATATTAATAATTCTTGGCCATATTTTCTATATAGACTCGGGTTTGCCCCTTGATGGTTTCCCTTGAGTTTGAAGAACATTCCTTTGGCCAATTAGAAGATATACAATTTCCTTGTTTATTGCGCCCCCTAATGGCGAAATTTTCCGAAATTTTTATCGAACGTCATTAAGGTTAGCACCAACATATCTGTAAAATTTGGACTCGTTCCGATGTCTAATTTTGGATTTCTTTGGATTTTTGATTTTCCACGTCTAATTTAGCTCATAAACCAATATTCAAAACGCTACCGTTTCGTCGTCGAAGGTCCGATCAAAAAAGTGTCTATCAATTCTATGCGTGTGCGTCTGAAGATCTTGTGTGCAAAGTTTGGTGTCGATTGGTCAAGAAATGTGGGAGGAGTAGGGAAAAAACTGTTTAGCGGTTTTCGCGATTTTGCGAAAAAAAATTATGGACGCAAATGGGCGTGGCCTAGGCCAAAAGATGCAGCAGACTCCAGTGCATCTGTGTGTACAAGTTTTTGGACTCTGGGAGGTTCGGTGTGGGAGTTATAGCCCCAAACGCGTCTTTCCTTGGTATAGCGCCACCTAGTGACCGGCGTGTCTGGATTTGGTTATCTGAGTAGCGGTGCCGGACCTGGTTCTAGTCATGTAATTGGCGCGTGTGCACCATTTACGGTTTGGGCTGTAGTCCCACAAGTACGGGGGGAAGTATAACTAGAACTGCAAGCAGTTATGCAGGGGTCCAAGGAGTGTGCATTTCGCCGGCACAACGCGACAAGAAATGTGCGTTTCGCCGGCACAACGCGAAGCATGTGTTCAAAACGCTACCCTGAACCTGTGGATACAAAGGATTTGACTGTGGTAGGAGTAGCAGGAGTCAGTGTAGCGTTTTCGCGGCGAAATTTTGTAGAAGATATACAATTTCCTCGTTTATTGCGCCCCCTAATGGCGAATTCTTCCGATTTTTTTATCGAACGACGTTAAGGTTAACACCAACATGTGTGTAAAATGTGGACTCGATCCGATGTCTAATTTTGGATTTCATTGGATTTTTGATATTCCACGTCTAATTTAGCTAATAAACCAATATTCAAAACACTACCGTTTCGTCGTCAAAGGTCGCATCAAAAAAGTGTTTCATGCATTATTTGCGTGTGCGTCTGATGATGTCGTGTGCAAAGTTTGGTGTTGATTGGTCGAGAAATGTGGGAGGAGTAGTGAAAAAACAGTTTTGCGGTTTTCGCGATTTTGCGAAAAATATTCCTAGACGCAAATGGGCGTGGCCTATGCCAAAAGATGCGGCAGACTCCAGTGAATCTGTGTGTCTAACTCTTCTGACTGTGGGAGGTTCGGTGTGGGAGTTATAGCCCCAAACAAGTTTTCTTTGGTATAGCGCCACCTAGTGGCCGGCATGTCTGGATTTTGTCGTCTGCCGTCACCTCACGGACCTGGATCTAGTCATGTAATTGGCTTGTGTGCACCATTTACGGTTTGGGCTGTAGTACCACTTCTAACGAAGGAAGTATAATAAAAATCCTTACAAAAACAATAGGGATCCAACCTGTTGGCTTGGACCCCTAATAATAGGAAAAATCCTTACAAAAACAATAGGGATCCAACCTGTTGGCTTGGACCCCTAATAACTAGAACTGCAAGCAGTTATGCAGGGGTCCAAGAAGTGTGCATTTCGCCGGCACAACGGGACAAGAAATGTGCGTTTCGCCGGCACAACGCGAAGCAAGTATTCAAAACGCTACCGTGAACAACATGTGGATATAAAGGTTTTGACTGTGGGAGCTTCGGTGTGGGAGTTATAGCCTGAAACGCGTTTTCAAAACATTCCATTGGCCAAATAGGAGATAGACAATGTCGTCGTTTTTTTGCACCCCCTTGTGGCGAATTTTTCCAAAGACAATTTTCCTTTTCCATATAACTCCCGCCCACATTAATAATTCTTGGCCATATTGTCTATATAGACTAGGGATTGCCCCTTGATGGTTTCCCTTGAGTTTGAAGAACATTCCTCTGGCAAATGAGAAGATATACAATTTCCTCGTTTATTGCGCCCCCTTATGGCGAAAATTTCCGATTTTTTTATCGAACGCCATTAAGTGGAGCATCGACATGTCTCAAAAATTTGGACTTGATCCGATGTCTAATTTTGGTATTTTTGGGATTTTTGATGTTCCACGTCTAATTTAGCTTATAAACAAATATTCAAAACGCTACCGTTTCGTCGGCGAGGGTCGGATCAAAAAAGTGTCTATCATTTCTTTGCGTGTGCGTCTGAAGATGCCGTGTGCAAAGTTTGGTGTCGATTGGTCAAGAAATGTGGGAGGAGTAGGGAAAAAACAGTTTTGCGGTTTTTGCGATTTTGCGAAAAAAAATTATAGACGCAAATGGGCGTGGCCTATGCCAAAAGATGCAGCAGACTCCAGTGCATATGTGCGTACAAGTTTTTGACTGTGGGAGGTTCGGTGTGGGAGTTATAGCCCCAAACGCGTATTCCTTGGTATAGCGCCACCTAGTGGCCGGCATGTCTGGATTTTGTCGTCTGCGTAGTCCCCACGGATCTGGATCTAGTCATGCAATTGGCGTGTCGGCACCATTTACGGTTTGGGCTGTGGGCACACTTTTAGGGAGGTAAGTATAACTAGAACTGCAAGCAGTTATGCAGGGGTCCAAGAAGTGTGCATTTCGCCGGCACAACGCGACAAGAAATGTGCGTTTCGCCGGCACAACGCGAAGCAAGTATTGAAAACGCTACCGTGAACAACATGTGGATATAAAGGTTTTGACTGTGGGAGCTTCGGTGTGGGAGTTAAAGCCTAAAACGCGTTTTCAAAACATTCCATTGGCCAAATAGGAGATAGACAATGTCGTCGTTTTTTGGCGCCGCCCTGTGGCGACATTTTCCAAAGACAATTTTCCTTTGCCAAATAACTCCCGCCCACATTAATAATTCTTGGCCATATTTTCTATGTAGACTCGGGTTTGCCCCTTGATGGTTTCCCTTGAGTTTGAAGAACATTCCTTTGGCCAATTAGAAGATATACAATTTCCTCGTTTATTGCGCCCCCTAATGGCGAAATTTTCCGAAATTTTTATCGAACGTCAGTAAGGTTAGCACCAACATGTGTGTAGAATTTGGACTCGATCCGATGTCTAATCTTGGATTTTTTTGGTTTTTTAATTTTCCACGTCTAATTTAGCTAATAAACAAATATTCAAAACGATACCGTTTCGTCGTCGAAGGTCGGATCAAAAAACTGTCTATCATTTCTTTGCGTGTGCGTCTGAAGATGCCGTGTGCAAAGTTTTGTGTCAATTGGTCAAGAAATGTGCGAGGAGTAGCGAAAATACAGTTTTGCGGTTTTCGCGATTTTGCGAAAAAAAATTATGGACGCAAATGGGCGTGGCCTATGCCAAAAGATGCAGCAGACTCCAGTGAATATGTGGGTACAAGTTTTTGAATGTGGGAGGTTCGGTGTGGGAGTTATAGCCCCAAACGCGTTTTCCTTGGTATAGCGCCACCTAGTGGCCGGCGTGTCTGGATTTTGTCGTCTGCGTAGAACTCAGGGACCTGGATCTAGTCATGCAATTGGCGTGTCGGCACCATTTACGGTTTGGGCTGTGGGCCCACTTCTAGGGGGGAAAAATAATAATAACTAGAACTGCAAGCAGTTATGCAGGGGTCCAAGAAGTGTGCATTTCGCCGGCACAACGCTATAAGAAATGTGCATTTCGCCGGCACAACGCGAAGCAAGTATTCAAAACGCTACCGTGAACAACATGTGGATATAAGGGTTTTGACTGTGGGAGCTTCGGTGTGGGAGTTATAGCCTGAAACGCGTTTTCAGAACATTCCATTGGCCAAATAGGAGATAGACAATGTCGTCGTTTTTTGGCGCCGCCCTGTGGCGAAATTTTCCAAAGACAATTTTCCTTTGCCAAATAACTCCCGCCCATATTAATAATTCTTGGCCATATTTTCTATATAGACTCGGGTTTGCCCCTTGATGGTTTCCCTTGAGTTTGAAGAACATTCCTTTGGCCAATTAGAAGATATACAATTTCCTTGTTTATTGCGCCCCCTAATGGCGAAATTTTCCGAAATTTTTATCGAACGTCATTAAGGTTAGCACCAACATATCTGTAAAATTTGGACTCGTTCCGATGTCTAATTTTGGATTTCTTTGGATTTTTGATTTTCCACGTCTAATTTAGCTCATAAACCAATATTCAAAACGCTACCGTTTCGTCGTCGAAGGTCCGATCAAAAAAGTGTCTATCAATTCTATGCGTGTGCGTCTGAAGATCTTGTGTGCAAAGTTTGGTGTCGATTGGTCAAGAAATGTGGGAGGAGTAGGGAAAAAACTGTTTAGCGGTTTTCGCGATTTTGCGAAAAAAAATTATGGACGCAAATGGGCGTGGCCTAGGCCAAAAGATGCAGCAGACTCCAGTGCATCTGTGTGTACAAGTTTTTGGACTCTGGGAGGTTCGGTGTGGGAGTTATAGCCCCAAACGCGTATTCCTTGGTATAGCGCCACCTAGTGACCGGCGTGTCTGGATTTTGTTATCTGAGTAGCGGTGCCGGACCTGGATCCAGTCATGCTATTGGCATGTCCGCACCATTTACGGTTTGGGCTGTGGTCCCACAAGTACGGGGGGAAGTATAATAATAGGAAAAATCCTTACAAAAACAATAGGGATCCAACCTGTTGGCTTGGACCCCTAAAAATAATCCTTACAAAAACAATAGGGATCCAACCTGTTGGCTTGGACCCCTAACTAGAACTGCAAGCAGTTATGCAGGGGTCCAAGAAGTGTGCATTTCGCCGGCACAACGCGACAAGAAATGTGCATTTCGCCGGCACAACGCGAAGCAAGTATTCAAAACGCTACCGTGAACAACATGTGGATATAAAGGTTTTGACTGTGGGAGCTTCGGTGTGGGAGTTATAGCCTAAAACGCGTTTTCAGAACATTCCCTTGGCCAACTAGGAGATAGACAATGTGGTGGTTTTTTGGCGCCGCCCTGTGGCGAAATTTTCCAAAGACAATTTTCCTTTGCCAAATAACTCCCGCCCATACAAATAATTCTTGGCCATATTTTCTATATAGACTCGGGTTTGCCCCTTGATGGTTTCCCTTGAGTTTGAAGAACATTCCTTTGGCTAATTAGAAGATATACAATTTCCTCGTTTATTGCGCCCCCTAATGGCGAAATTTTCCGAAGTTTTTATCGAACGTCATTAAGGTTAGCACCAACATGTGTGTAGAATTTGGACTCGATCCGATGTCTAATCTTGGATTTTTTTGGTTTTTTAATTTTCCACGTCTAATTTAGCTAATAAACAAATATTCAAAACGATACCGTTTCGTCGTCGAAGGTCGGATCAAAAAACTGTCTATCATTTCTTTGCGTGTGCGTCTGAAGATGCCGTGTGCAAAGTTTTGTGTCAATTGGTCAAGAAATGTGCGAGGAGTAGCGAAAATACAGTTTTGCGGTTTTCGCGATTTTGCGAAAAAAAATTATGGACGCAAATGGGCGTGGCCTATGCCAAAAGATGCAGCAGACTCCAGTGAATATGTGGGTACAAGTTTTTGAATGTGGGAGGTTCGGTGTGGGAGTTATAGCCCCAAACGCGTTTTCCTTGGTATAGCGCCACCTAGTGGCCGGCGTGTCTGGATTTTGTCGTCTGCGTAGAACTCAGGGACCTGGATCTAGTCATGCAATTGGCGTGTCGGCACCATTTACGGTTTGGGCTGTGGGCCCACTTCTAGGGGGGAAAAATAATAATAAAAATAATCCTTACAAAAACAATAGGGATCCAACCTGTTGGCTTGGACCCCTAACTAGAACTGCAAGCAGTTATGCAGGGGTCCAAGAAGTGTGCATTTCGCCGGCACAACGCGACAAGAAATGTGCATTTCGCCGGCACAACGCGAAGCAAGTATTCAAAACGCTACCGTGAACAACATGTGGATATAAAGGTTTTGACTGTGGGAGCTTCGGTGTGGGAGTTATAGCCTAAAACGCGTTTTCAGAACATTCCCTTGGCCAACTAGGAGATAGACAATGTGGTGGTTTTTTGGCGCCGCCCTGTGGCGAAATTTTCCAAAGACAATTTTCCTTTGCCAAATAACTCCCGCCCATACAAATAATTCTTGGCCATATTTTCTATATAGACTCGGGTTTGCCCCTTGATGGTTTCCCTTGAGTTTGAAGAACATTCCTTTGGCTAATTAGAAGATATACAATTTCCTCGTTTATTGCGCCCCCTAATGGCGAAATTTTCCGAAGTTTTTATCGAACGTCATTAAGGTTAGCACCAACATGTGTGTAGAATTTGGACTCGATCCGATGTCTAATTTTGTATTTTTTTGGATTTTTAATTTTCCACGTCTAATTTAGCTAATAAACAAATATTCAAAACTCTACCGTTTCGTCGTCGAAGGTCGGATCAAAAAACTGTCTATCATTTCTTTGCGTGTGCGTCTGAAGATGCCGTGTGCAAAGTTTGGTGTCGATTGGTCAAGAAATGTGGGAGGAGTAGCGAAAATACAGTTTTGCGGTTTTCGCGATTTTGCGAAAAAAAATTATAGACGCAAA
>NW_021964050.1:40000-44732 GCF_902167405.1 Gadus morhua | reverse complement strand
GACCCGGGGGCAGACGTGTGTCTGCTCCCGGGCGCGGCGACTAAACGCTGGCGACCCTCGTCAAAAAAATTCAAAGAATAAATGAACAATAAAGGCAGCTGTATCGGCGACAAAGAGCGGTAACAGAGAGACACCGTGGATAGGAGACGCTGAGCACTAAAGGTTGACCCGTACGTCACGGGACAAAGCGGCGCCCGGCGTGTTGGTGGCAGACTGACGTTTGGCTCGCAGTCTCCTGAAGTCACAGGAGACGTCTCAGCCGCAATATCTGCTCTTCTGGTGAAAGCACACCCTGAACACACCACAAAACCACCCGGCCCCACCACCAACCTCTGACAGCCAGAGTTCAGCTCCCCAATGCGCCCTAAACCCAGACCATTATCAAATTCAGGGACATAATGATCCAGGACTCCAAAGGAGAGACCTTTGGCCACAAAGACAATGGCTAAAAGATAGTCTTTATGTCTTCTGTCTTGAGGTCAGCTTGAAGCGTGTGAAAAGGGAAAATCATTGATAAGTATGATCAGGGATCCTAGGAACGATTTGAGCAGAGGCAGAAATCCGCCAATTCAGCCACATCCGAGGTCTGACCCACCGACCGGAGCCTGACCCGCGGCTGAACCGCTATTGACGGACGGATTACTGGACAGATGCGGTGTACTCATTCACGCTCCAGCCCTGACCCCCTGACCTCCCAACGCTGGAATGCACGGTCCAATCTCCCCGCTGCAAACAAACACACGAATGAACTCCGCACCTGCAGGCTGAAGCTGACAGGCCTCCCTGTCAGACACCAACCGCCCCTGCAAATGAGAATCATCCAAAGCCACGCGAGATCGCCCCCCATGGCTCTCCTTCAACACGACGCTGTGTTCCGGGACATCCCCTCCACACTGCGACGAGTGTGTGTGTGTGTGTGTGTGTGTGTGTGTGTGGGGGGGGGGGGGGGGGGGGGTGGGGGAGCCGTTGGCTTGGAGCAAAGCAGGGAAATACTCCACCATGTAGGGGTGAGAAGTGTGCCTGAACCCCCCCCCCCCCCACACACACACACGCACACAGGGGGGGTCAGGCACAGGGGGGGGGGTAGCATCAGAACAGACCACCGCTGGAGACGGGCGAACCATGGGGGAGTAGGGGGAGGGATGAACCACGGCATCGGCCCATTATGTAATGTTGATCTGCTCTGCGCGGAGCCAACTTGGGGAACTTGCGTAGGCAGAGGATTAATTTGGGCGAATGCCTCGTCGGGATGTGTGCTCTGATCAAAGCCGAGCAGCCCTGGGAGAGGCGGTGGTGATGCTGCTGCCGCTGCGATTCAGGACCACAGATCTGCTGCTTTTTCGCTCGGCTGTGATGTGCCACCGTTTTTTTGTAATGACAGCACGAGAACGAGAGCGCGAGGGGAGAGATAAAAAAGAGAGAATGAAAGACACATCAAGGGGAGCTCAAGACCGGAGATGAATATAATTAGCCAGCTGTACGCTCAGCAGAAACATCCCCGAAACACCAGAAAATGCACACGCAGAACTTGCTCAACGGACCGACGGGAACAACCTTTTTTACTCTAATCCTCCAAACGTGTTCAGTGGACCAGTGGAGTTCCAAAGCACAACGTTCGATCCAATCCAGGCAAAGATTACCAGGTTACCCCACACGTACACAGACTGCCAAACAGACAGGGTAAGAGTCTTCTTGGCGGCCTGGTGGAAGGAAGGAGGAAAACCACCTGCACATCGTTCCGACTGAGCTGCATTGTCAATCTATTGACTTTGGGTTTTTCTCCGAAACGTACTGTTGAAACACCCCCAGAATACCAAAGGCCTTCCTTTGTTTCACCGCATCACACAGACTTTTCCTCAGAGAGAAATATTCATGCAAGTACCCGCGCAGTAACAAGAAAGTCCAGGGCCGTCTAATGAGGGCTGAATACACACAGAAATGAAAATACAAAACACAATCACGATACACAACACACACACACAGACACACAAACACACACACAAACGCTCACAAATGCACACAAATAGACTTACCATCACAGTCGCCCAGGTGGTTCACGCTGCCGTGGTCGATGTCCTGGTCGAAGGGCAGTCTGTGGGCGGGAGGAGACAGACTGTTACTCAGACGCTTATAGAGCCTTATATAGCCCCCAGAAACCTGGGGTGCTGGGGCTTATGGAGCCTGGCACCCTGGGGTGACGTATCCGGCGCTGGTTATCCAACAGCGGCCGGAACGGGAGGTAAACAAGGAGAGAACACCTGTGGCCGGTGCTTTAATGGGAATAACCACGAATGAATGCATCCTTGTTCAACATGGGGGGACAATTATACCGTTTTATTTATGAAAACAGATGTATTCCAGACATCATAAAAGAGGGCCCCTCTCTCATCGTTATTTTAAGGCATGTTTTGACGCGTAAAAGCAGGTTTCACAGATCTTTATCCTGGGGCTCATTTCCTATATGAAGCGACAAGAAACTCTGGAAAATCATAAGTCTCCCCTGGCCAGAAAACATGTGTCTGAAGGAGGGGAGCGGAGAGGAAATGAGAAACACAGTCGCAGAGCAGACCCTTAGAACCAAGAGAACACTCAAACGTCATCGGAAAGGCAGCACTAAGTTATTACAGAGAAGGTATCAATGTGTGTGTGTGTGTGTGTGTGTGTGTGTGTGTGTGTGTGTGTGTGTGTGTGTGTGTGTGTGTGTGTGTGTGTGTGTGTGTGTCCACGAAAAGGTCTGCATTAAAGCCATGACATCAGAGGAAACGTCTGCTATTAAGTCGAAGAGGGTCCTTGACTCTGCGATGCCACATATATACTCCTAATTAACAGTTTCTGAAAAACAACCCTGAAATGCAATTACTGTCCAGTCAAGAGCCTCTACAGTTCCTTAAATAACCACCGGAGGATGTGTGAAGTGCTTTCATATCAGCTGTGCATCGTTGTGATCAGAGAGGAAAACATTCAACCTTTGAGCTAACTTTTAAACATGGTTTTGGCGTTTTTTCCAAAAGTAACTTTAACACATATGCTGTTCATCGTACATTGCGTGTTAACCTCCTCCACACTGCATCGCTTCTAAACCACACCCCTCCTGTACAGCAGGCCAATCGAATCACAAGAAAATGCTTTTGGCATCTCAAGTCAACATGGCAACACCAATTTGCTGAACAGGATTTTACACGGAGCAGAAACTCCGTGCTTTTATAGCTCCAAAAGTCTGGGGTTAACCCGGAGAAGCTAACATTACCCAGAGGTATTGGCGGCTCCTTTCATTAGCCTTAACTGACATTTACCTTAAAAAGGTTCTGCTAATAGAAAGGTTTGGCTTTGATTTCATCTGCCAAGATGATGATGATGTGAGCCATGCGGGGTAAGCCTTCATACGTTCCCCGGGCTACACTGCTCATAGTTCCCCTAATTAGCTTGAACACACGACTCGCCAGTTAGACTGTGAGGATGGAGTATGTGCTTCAAGCCGTTCGTATCACATGTACACTAACCAGCTCTCCCCAGCTATGTGTGTGGGGAACATGTGCAGCACATGACTCCCCTCGCCCCCAGGAACACGGTTTGTTCACAACCCTCGCTCAACGGCACTGTAAATGAGCATCCAAAACGATCTGCCTGTAAACGGCTGTGCTGGAATGGAGGGCCGATTGTATTTGATTATATAGACACAATGCTATCTGATTGCTCTCGGGTTGATTGCCCCCCTTCTGTTTGTTGACTACAAAGCAACCCAAAGAAAAAAAGCGCAATAGATCTGCTATTTATAGAAACCAATGGCGAACAAAACAGGAGAGGAAACATCCTAAATGGTTTCAACTTCCCATCAAAGAACAATCGTCGAGCAATTTCCTTCCAGAGAGTAGAAATTGAATTTGCCGCAGGCTTTTATTGTGAAAGTTTCCCAGGACAAAGTCTCTGACTACATTTCGTTTGGTAATCAGTTAAAGGACTCGCGGTGCGCAGCCAACACCGCCGCATGCACGGCCCAGAGACGACTTTGAGGAACGAGTCGGACGACGACGTCGTGAACGAACTGCAGGAGTCGTCTGATTAAGAGTAAGGGCTGTTGTAACGCTGGCTGACTCACACAGATGGGGCGTGCCGGTGTGAACGTGGCAGCACCCTAAAGTACGGTAGAACGGAATGGGCCTCCCCTATTCAAAGGATTCTAAAACGTACTGCTTGCATTTTGGATCCTATTGTAGCAACCAGAGACTGTGTGGAGTTGTGTACATACACTGTACGCACATGCAAGTGAACAATGCATAACGGTGTTAATCAAAGACCCTGACATAATTATAATGGTGTTAAGAAAACAACAGCTGCATTCTAATAAAACGAGAGCGCGCGACAATGACACATAATTTCATCGTTATTATTGCCACAAGTTTATGAATGCAATCAATGGAGTTCTAATGGTAGTTAATGGAAACCACGACGCCGTGATCTCCACCAGCAATAGGTTGGTAAACACACGCCACATTAACAACATTCATTCCCTCAATGAGATCCTGAGCGTCACAATGCAAATCAACGGCGAGTCGACCGCCCTTGGAAAATCAGATCACGCCTCTGACACAGAGCCCCTTAATTGCATAAGTGGGCAGCCCAGGACTGTCTTTAGGCTGCTGCTGTGCGTTCAGCTGGCACTATACCTGTGTTTGAACACTTAACTCAATCAGAAGCCGGACTAAAGAGAGATTTGATTTCCCTTGATGGAAGT
>NW_021964050.1:32500-35000 GCF_902167405.1 Gadus morhua | reverse complement strand
ATTATGCGATCAAAGGGCATAGCTAAGCACTCGAGTAACGGCCTTTAGCAACGTGTGCTTTATAAAAGTGTCTAATTAGCGTCGGAAAACTAATAACTGACTACTTCTTTGTTTAAATGGCTGGTATACTCTCAGGCCTGCGAGTCATTAAGCACAGTGACTCCCTGTGAAAACGTACGTAGTATAAAACGACAGTCGTATATTCAACAGGCGGTAGTTACTTCATGCACATTGCGGAGCAATACAATCTCTGTGAGAAAAGGTCTCACATCTCCTTTTACAAGAGAGAGCTGACCAAGATAGCAACCAATGACGTGTCCCTTGCCCCTTATTCATTCACACCCAAACGTCAGCCTAGTGTAAATGGCGTGATGGATTTCATAAAGACCGCCATGTTAATCAATGTTTCATTCACAGCGTCTGTGTGAAACGGCCTGTTCCCAAGAGAGCTTCACTTAAAACTAAGATATTCCCGCGTCCACCACGTGTACAAGAAGCTGATGTAGCGGCCCACTTGTGGGTTCCGGGGTTTAATGACTGCCGTGGTCGCGATCTACTCCATCTCAACGCCTTGGAAAGGGCTGAACAAGGTAATGAAAGATTCACTCCTGCATAAAATCTGTTTTAAACAAGTAAAATGGGTAGCGAGGTTTGACTTTAATAATAAATACCGAACGTTAACGCACACGTTTTATTTAATGTGGGAAGAGGACACGGAGTGGGTGATGTGGAACGCGTGTGACATCACACAACGATTTACACTAGACTAAGGGATAATCACCGAGAGGCAGGGCAATAAACAGTTTGATACGCCCGGCTCGTGGATGGCTTACCTTCCAGGAGCCGGGCATACCAAACTGTTTATTGCCCTGCCTTGAGGTGAATATCCTGTCTATTCTACTTTTTGCTTTGCTTGTCTTTTGCTTTTGTCATTCTGTCGTCCTCGTCGCTCTTTAGCCAGTCCTCAAATGTCTTCCCTACTCCAAATACGTACAATTTGACATCGAATTTCGTCCATTTTTAAAACGCTGCAATGTTTAGAACTACGGTGAATAACGTTAGCTCAGCTGTAGCTGATTAGTTTCTATAGCAACCACACAAGGCTGCATCTGAGCACTAGTTTAATAACGTAGTCGCTAAATTGCATCTCGACGACCCTCCGATACATTTCCGACACATTTTAGAAGCTTTTTTAAACAAGGTGGACCTCATGTTTCAAATTTCTGTGATAGAAAAAAATACAAGCGGCGTATTGATCTACTATTTGATGACGCTGTGCTCAGTCAGCAGCAAGTAGAACCGACAAGTCAGCGGGCAACCTGCCGGGTTAATGCCCTCCTCCCAGCCAATCAGAATCAAGCATTCTTAAAGGAAGTAGAATAACAGGACGTATCGGTGTGAGCTGGTGAGTCACCCTGCTGGGGGGGCCTGGTGTCCCCCTCCCTGATGTACCTCTAGGGGTTGTAACCCCCTCTGTCCCCCCTCCCTCTCTTACTTGTGGGGGTCATACGGCTCTCTTACTTGTGGGGGTCCTATCCCTCTCTTACTTGTGGGGGTGGTCCCTCTCTTACTTGTCGGGGTTGTACCCCTCCAGCTCCTCCAGGAACACGTTGCTGCTGGTCACCGAGTTGTCCTGGTTGGGCACGATGAGGAACTTGAGGATGGAGCCGCGGCTGGAGCCCAGGAACAGCACGGTGCGGTTCCGGTGAGGCCCCGCCTCCGAGTCCACCACCATCTTGTTGAGCTGGTACCTGCAGGAACGCAACAGACACACAATGGATGAGGCAATGACAAATATACACACACACACACACACACACACACACGCTGCCGTCACACAACAACAGACACTGAATTACATCAGGCTAAAACAGACAGACACGCACTGAATGACGTTAGCTATAACACTGGATGACAACGGACGCACACACACACTGGATGATAGAACGACACACATACACTGGATGACAGAACAACACAGACACACACTGGATGACAGAACAACACAGACACACACACTTGATGACAGAACAACACACACACACACACACTGGATGACAGAACAACACAAACACACTGGATGACAGAACAACACACACACACTGTAGGCCGCTGCGATGCGGGCGCAGACAGACTTCCTGTTTGCTCCTCCAGCGGTAATCATGGGTGCTATTATGGAGGACGTCATGTGATGTGATGAATACGATGATGATGATGATGTGGAAGTATTCTCCATTCCACTCAGACCCAATGCTGTAATGAAACCACTGAATCGGATCTCTTAACTCTAATGCATCCTTATTGACTCTGCGAGGCAACAATTACATCACAATATTCCAATATCCAGAATCCCAAAATGCCTCTCAAGTCCCACCACCAGATTGGTGCTGTAGTGATGTATTGTGCCATCTCTAATGCGCAGGGTTCTGCATTCCCAACATTGGATTGGATTGGATCGTTCATTTTTGAGATGGGGGAAAATATTGATTCAAGTGAGAAT
>NW_021964050.1:12500-27500 GCF_902167405.1 Gadus morhua | reverse complement strand
CTCATGTACACACATACAATGACCCACAAGCTTACACAACCACACACCCCCCTGTCCATGTCTCTGTCTCTCTACAGGTCAGTGGTTCCGGGCAGGTAGGGCGGTCTGAATGCCTCCGGGCGATCCCCTCTCTCCTCATTTTGCTTTTAAAAATCAACCTTTTTTTCAATTAAAGTCGCCTCCCGCTACTTCTTTGGCGTCAACACTCTCCTTATTATTAATATATTTCTATGCATATTCAATCGTTTTCTATGCATATTCAACTCAACTTAATTCCTAAGATAACTGGGTTACGCATATGTTACTGCTACTGCTATAAATGACTATAATGTTAATTATTAAAGCCGTATGAAAGATTTAGTGGCACTCCCTTCCTCCAATCACCGCTAAGCAAACATTATTCTTATTCTCATTCGATTATACACTAATAAAAACATACTTGTGAATATTAAAGTCTGTTCCGCTAGATTTCACTAAATACCACAAACTTCCCGTTAATTACTGTGATAATTATCAAACAAATTATCCTTATGAGGATGTATGTATCCACAACTCTCATGTTTGATGGATTATTTCGGTTATAGTCGATATCTGCATTGACACTAAATCCACAGCCAGTAAAAGTCGGGCGCTGTTGGAATGGACTCCTTACGGTTCATTTGATAACGTGTTCTTATATAAATACACAGCTCACTCTCCCCTCACAGCTCATACTGTTTAACAACCCCCCAACCCCCCTCTCTCTGTCAGTGACCTGCTGACCAGGCTTTGAGTGACAGGCTGTCAGAGCTCTGCAGGGTGTGAGGGACGAGGTGGAGGGGGCGGGGCCAGAGAGACAAGCCTGCCTCCTACTGGATCAGCAGCCCCCCTGACAGCCCAGGATGGACGCACTGCTTCCTGCCACCCACGACTGGGCAGGGGGAGGGGGGGGGGTGGGGGGGGGGGGGGGGGGGGGGTGGAGGGAGAGGGAGGATGGAGGGATAGATGGATGGATGGAGGGAGAAGAGAGGGCTGGTACCCCGGTCGTAGGCGGGCGAGGTAATTGCCAGTGGGCTAAACTGAGCGAGAGTAGCGTGGTTTAAAATAGGGGAACACTGATGGTGAGGAAGTAGGAACGTCAACAGAGCTCCGACATCCTGCTCGCCCGTATTCCTAATGGAAAATAACCAGCCGGGGAACTGTTTAGAGGTGAAAATAACCAACGAGATTTAGTGTTCACCAATTTAGTCTCCTCCTTCTGTTTCCTCAGAACGTTCCTTATGCACGAGGCCTCGGTTCGGCGTTGGCACTCTCCTTGTCTCATCTGCTTTGTTCTCCTCTTTTCGTCGGCTGGGATTTCTTCATCTCCTGATTCGCTCCGTTCATCATCCATTACCACGGTGCCTTTGAGCCGGACTGACCACAGAGACCTCTGGCGCTGTGCTCACGTCTGAGCCTCAGAGGACGGATCCGTGGAGGAGCCTGGTCCCAAAGGAGGCACAAGCTACCATGTATACAGTTTATATATGTTTTATGCTTTTCCTGTGTATATATAAATCTGTGTGCCTCCTCTTCCCTGCTCCGCGGCTTGGCGCCCCATCTGGTGCTCGGCTTGTGGTTCTGGCCCCGGAGGGACGGTTTCTCCGTTCAAGGGCCTCTCCCGCGGGTCGACACGTGAACCACAACAGGGCAGACCTCCCGCGGTGCAGACTCGCTCCGGTGGGTTCGCTGAACGGTGCACGCGGTGGTTCATGTGATTTCCTGCCTGCTCCCATTAAGTGTAACGAGCCCGCCTCACTCTGGCCCAGCAGTTGTTTGCCTCTTTCCTTACAAACAGACGACATCATTCCCAGCAGCACTGCCACTACCACCACCACCACCACCCCACCACCACCAGTAGCACCACAACCACCCCCACCACCACCACCACCACCCCACCACCACCAGTAGCACCACAACCACCCCCACCACCACCACCCCCACCACCACCACCATCCCACCACCAGTAGCACCACAACCACCACCACCACAATCACCACAATCACCCCCACCCCCACCACCATCACCACAATCACCACCACCACCACCCCACCACCAGTAGCACCACCACCACCACCACCACCACCGCCACCATCACCACCAGCCCCTCAGCACCAGCACCTCTGCCTTTACTGTAATTCCTGGTTTGACTCCGGTCCAATCCGGTTCTACCACCACCGATACTCATCTGTGCCCACTTTAATGTTTGTTTACAATCCGTTTCCTGCTGACCTCCTCTACTCACCGGGGCTTTGTCGTCCTGCACATGTTCTTACCCAGAGCGCCTTACAGCGATGCATCTGTTTGGATAGACGTCACTCAGAGGCAGATAAAGGCGTGGCCCGGTGCCCACGGACGCCTAGGGGGGGGCTGCAGAGCCTCGACGTCCAAACAACAGAGACCACCCGACCGGGGGGGTGGCCCTCATGCGGAACACACTGCACCGCACCGCAAGTCTCTGTTTCATCTTCCTCTTCGTACCAGTGTCCTCTTCCTCCTCTGACTTCCTGCGTTGAAGGAGCCTTAAGTGGAGGAGGCTTTTGGCGGGGCATCTGCCCCCCCCCCTGCCAGGACAGGAAGGACCCTGGAGCAATGGGGAGGTAGACACATGGGAGCCAGTGTCTGCAAAGGGTCTTTTGGGGGGAGATGGTTTATCCCAGCGGCTGGCAGCAGTGAAGGGGGGTAGATGGTTCATCCCAGAGGCTGGCAGCGGGTGGGGGAAGGGGGGTGGGAGTGGTTTAGCAGCAGTAGGTGGGGGGGGGGCAGATAGCTCTACTGTGCTCTGCCCTGTACCGTTGCCAAACCACTCTTGGGGAAAGCGAGAGGATCCTGTGCTGCAAAGCGCAGCTTGGACGCCCATGAGAGGAGAGGATCTGAAATTGGGAAGAAATTATCTCTTCATGGGGGGGGGGGGGGGGGACGACGACTGAGGGACTGCAGAGGGCGAGAGAGACAATCCCGCAGCGAAGAGAAGCCACCAGAGGATGCTGGGGAGTTCAACGCCGTATCAAAAGACTAACCGAAAACCAACCCCCCCCCCCCCCCGGTTTAATTCCCACAATGGCGGAGGACCTGTGCGGTGGAGCGGGCATCGGGGCGGCCTGGAACTCATTCCCAGCCCCCGGACTCCTGCTGGGTTCTCCGCACGCCGCTGGCCGAAGCAATTGCTCTCGCGCTCACTCATGGTCGTCACGGAGACCGAGGCGAGGCGGGTGCTGATAGGCGTGTGGCTTCGTGATGTCTCAAATCTCCCTCCGTTCGAGTCGACACGGCTCTGCGTCTTTGTCCTAATCTTTTAAAATAGCTCCGTCTGTGTGTGTTCAGCTGCTGCTGCACTGTGGTCCGCCTCTCACACGGCGATCTGGAAGCCATTCCAGCCCTGCTGTGCTACTGTGTGTGTGTGTGTGTGTGTGTGTGTGTGTGTGTGTGTGTGTGTGTGTGTGTGTGTGTGTGTGTGTGTGTGTGTGTGTGTGTGTGTGTGTGTGTGTGTGTGTGTGTGTGTGTGCGCGTGCGTGCGTGCGTGCGTGTGTATGTGTGCGGTACCAGTCTCCACCCACCATCGACCAGCTAGCTAACTAACCAACTCCAGCTACGGCAGAAACAGATGAACCGGTTCCAAGGACGACTGGAATCCGACCGAGGGACTTTTAACCGCCGCCACGTCGACAGACCGTTAGCGGCGACGCTTCTCACCAACAAACACAAACACATCCTGATGTCGTTGAGGCGGGCTGCACGGGAGCGGTTGGGCTTAGGAGCGTTCGGTCTGGCCACTGGAAGCGCGACCAACATACGCCCCGTTCAGACGTTCATTTGAAGTTAGGGGAGGGGAGACATTCAGCAGGGTGTTGGGGTGACCTTTCCCACGAAATCTTGGGCGTCCAAATACTTAACTTCCTGCATCTGGTGAATTCTTGGGCTCACACATTTCCGACAAATTTCTTTATTTGTCGGAAATGTGGCAGAAATTCAGGCACCGAGACTCAATTCAAAATGTTATGCGATATAATGCAGTGAGGCTGACAGGCATTCTGTCGGCCTACTGCTGCAAATATTTATCCTCCTGTAGATCAACGTTCCTCGTTTAATATCATCCCTGCTGAGTCAACACGCAAATAGGCGTGATTTAAGCTGCTGTCCCCTTTTCTGTCGTCTGTTTGGATAACAGTTTGTGTGTGTGTGTGTGTGTGTGTGTGTGTGTGTGTGTGTGTGTGTGTGTGTGTGTGTGTGTGTGTGTGTGTGTGTGTGTGTGTGTGTGTGTGCATATTTGTGTGTGTGTCTGTGTTGCGAGCCCTGCCACCGTTAGAAGCATTGTTGCGTGTACGACGAATATTATCGCGGTTTCTCAGGGTAAACTCCTCAACCTTTTTCATACTTTAATGGGGGGGGAGCAAATGCACGTGTTTGAAATATTGAGGGGGATATATCTCTACCGTTCCCCTGACCTCTACGCCTATGGTTTTAAATATGTATATATGAAAATAAAAGAGGAATATAATCTAATATTCACGATACATACATAAAGTTAAGAGTGTACAATGGTTTATTTCAATCCAGTAGTCTACTGATCGTGTGTCTGTATGTACGATCTATTTGACTCTCCAAGGAGCTGGATGCACGCCTTAATATTTGTTCAGCAACAGTCTCTTCCCTCTGTTCAATCTCCCTGATGTGTGTGTCTGTGTGTGTGCTTGTGTATGCGTGCGTGTGTGTGTGTTTGTGTAACTGTGCTCTTTCTAGCTCTGCAAATACCACCTCTCTTTTCTCCTCTCTGAAACACCACTTACAAGCTTGGTTGCCACTCCTGACCTTCTCAACCCATAACCCTGCAGAGCTTCCCCTGTCTTGTACGTTCTCATCCCTTCCTCTTCGCAGTTTCCTCCCCTCTCTGTCCCCCCCCCCCTCCCCCGTCTCCCTGTGTCCTCCCCCCCGATGGATGGCAGGACGTGCTCCCTACGTTCACCCTCTGATCTGAACCTGGGCCTGGCCGTGTGACCCGTTCATCTCTTTAAATCTCTCTGTCGATCTCTCTTTCCTCTCCTCTATTTATGTGCGGGTCTTCGTAGTGCCTTCGCACTACGAAGAGACTTCACTGGGACAACGCTGTCTTTAACAGTAGGCTGGGTCTTCCAGCGGAGCGGTCGGAGACTCGTCTGTCACCTTCCTCCGCAGTGGGCGGTACGCCCCCAGATGTGTCTGGACAGGTTTGTCAGTTTGAGAGCCACGGTGTGATGGAGATTGTGTTTTCTTCACTTCAAGGAGGATATATATGATGTATAGTCGCAGATGTAGTGGAGGTGGCTGGATGTGGAAGTATATGTGTGTGCATGGATTCTTGTGTGTGCACACTCTTGCGTTCTGTGTGTGTGCATGGATTCTTGTGTGTGCACATTGTTGCATGGATTCTTGTGTGTGCACATTGTTGCGTTGTGTGTGTGCGTGTGTGTGCGTGTGTTTGTGTGTCTGTCTGTTTATGTGTGCTTGCGTACAAGTGTGTGTGTGTGTGTGTGTGTGTGTGTGTGTGTGTGTGTGTGTGTGTGTGTGTGTGTGTGTGTGTGTGTGTGTGTGTGTGTGTGTTTGTGCAAATGGGTTTGTATGTTTGCATTTGTGGGTATACGTGTATATTTTGTGTATATATGTGTGAATTCGTAGGTGTATGTACTTGTATGTGTGTGTGTTTGTGTGTGTGTGCGTGTGCTTGCATGCCTGGTTGTGTGTGTGTGCGTGCATGCGCGTGTGTGCGTGCGTGCGCGTGTGTGCGTGTGCTTGCATGCCTGGGTGTGTGTGTGCGTGTGTGTGAGTGTATGTGTGTGTGTGCGCCCTACCTGTTGGCGGGCGTGGAGAACACCCCCAGGATGATGTCGCGGCCGTGCATCCGGATCACAGGGCTAGTGGAGTGCAGCAGGTTGAAGTAGAAGTGCGAGTCGCCCGGAACGGAGCAGTTGAGCCGCGCCTTGAGGAACGAGGACCACTGCTTCTCCAGCACCCGCTGAGAGCCCCCCAGGTCCTTCTTACAGACGCGAGCCACACGGGAGACCATCACCTGGGCACAGGCAGGAGTCAACACCCCCCTCAGACAGCCCCACAACACCCAGCAGCAGTTTGAATAACACTCATAATGATGGAGAAGTGAGGCATGATAATGGAAGTGTCCTCCCGGGATGATTCATAGGCCGACGGCAGCTCACACTTTGTCTTTGAGTAAAAAAAAATTGTATTTGTTCCTTTTTAAGCGTTGCTGAATGGATCGCACTGAGCATTAAACACAACACACCTCTGTGGTACTTGTTATTGTAATTCAACAACCAGGACAAATTATTTTGTAATAAACGCATGCAAATGAAAGACGGATACAAAGTCATATACTCCAGCTCCTAAGATTATCAATCTTAGATTCTGCCAAGTGCTAGCATTGCATTTCTTTATTTCTTAAAAAATAAAACTTCAGTATAAACAGCAGAATGAGAGTGCCTCTGCTCCCGAGAAATGATTCACTGGGAAGACCTTTCTACAGCTCAACCCTGTTTTGGATTGAATATTGTTTTGGAATTTAAAATGTAAAATCAATTATTCATTTAAATGTCAGTGGATCTCAAAACTGCCTTTTTGAAGTAAATCCCTGATGATTGGCTAATAGCTTCTGTGTGTGTTTGTGTGTGTGTGTGTGTACAGTTAACACACACACATTCACACACACACACACACACACACACACACACACACACACACACACACACACTCTCTCGCTGTTAACACGCCAAACCAAACAGCCTAGCCCAAACACATCCCTCCCCAAGCTGGGAAACGTTACCTTATTAAAAGAAGAAAAAGTCCTCTGCCAATGGCTGACTCATTTTAAGTTTAATAATCTTTTATGTGCACGTTTTCTCTTTCCCTGGTTCTATCCAGGTTCCGTAGGGTTCTGTAGGCTCTGTCCCCTAACGGAGGCTAATACAGATGGCCATTTGCACATGTCCTGTTTAAATTTGCAGAAAAATAAACACAAGCACTAAAGGTCAGCCCCATCCCTGGCTCTGCAGCAACAGCTGGTATTGACATTCAGATAACGATGGCGGGAAAAACATTAGGGTCAGTGTAGCGTTTTATAGGCCGGCATTATGAAACCATTTTCATATTATTTCCAAATTAATGTGAGCATCCAGGCAGTGCGTGTGTTAAAGGAAAGCCTTGTTTGTGTTTATTGTGCATGATTTTCTCTCCTACATTCCTACACTTAAACTTTGGACGCCTTGTGGTTAACCGCTCCTACCTTCTCAAGGTAGTTGAACTCCATGGCCATTTCCCGGAAGAAGAAATAGATATGAGGTCCCCACTCCACGGCACTGACAAAATAGGGCTCTGGAAGAGAAGAGAAAACAAGGGAGAAGACGGATTAGAACAAAGAGGGACTAAAGGGAGAGAACGAGAGAGAGAGAGAGAGAGAGAGAGAGGGAGAGAGAGAGGAAGACATAGAGACAGTGAGAGTGAGAGAGAGAGAGAGAGGAAGACATAGAGAGAGTGAGAGAGAGGAAGACATAGAGAGAGAGAGAGAGAGAGAGAGAGAGAGAGAGAGAGAGAGAGAGAGAGAGAGAGAGAGAGATACAAACAGAGGAGCAGAGAGTATGGATGGATGAAAAGTAGATGGTGAAATAACAGGCAAGAGGTAAATAAAATATAGATGAAGGGCGAGCGCCGGCGATGGCTCAGGGTGGAATCAGACGGTGAACATCGTTGAAACCCCGAACACGCAGGCAGCGCAAAGACGCAAAGAAGAAGAAGCGGGGTGCCGCGGTGAGACGGCCCGTTACATCATGCACTGCAGCGAGACTGCGCCCCGTAACCGACCAGCCTGTTGCTATGGGCTCCAGGAGGCCAGGTCTTTGACCCCAGAGAGGGGGGGCTGGGAAATATGAGTGGTCCCTTTTTCATTACCTGTTTAGTCATTCAGCACGCGCTTTATCTACTGAACTTGGGCCGCTTGCTCAAGGTCGGTAACAGGAAGGCTCAGACATCGAGCAACAGAGACAGGGGCCACAGAGACAGGGGCCACAGAGACAGGGGGGCCACAGACACAGGGGCCACAGAGACAGGGGCCACAGAGACAAGGGCCACAGAGACAGGGGCCACAGAGACAGGGGCCACAGAGACAGGGGCCACAGAGACAGGGGCCACAGAGACAGGGGCCACAGAGACAGGGGCCACAGAGACAGGGGCCACAGAGACAGGGGGGCCACAGAGACAGGGGCCACAGAGACAGGGCCACAGGGACAGGGCCACAGGGACAGGGGCCACAGAGACAGGGGCCACAGAGACAGGGGCCACAGACACAGGGGCCACAGAGACAGGGGGGCCACAGAGACAGGGGGGCCACAGAGACAGGGGCCACAGAGACAGGGGGACCACAGAGACAAGGGCCAACAGGGTCACAGCTAAATGGTAAACGGTAAATGGACTGCATTTATATAGCGCTTTTACCCAAAACGCTTTACAATATCACCTGACGTTCGACCAATCATGCACACATTCACACGCCGACGGCGGAGTCAGCCACGCACGGCGACAGCCGGTTCGTCGGGAGCAGTCAGGGCGAGGCGTCTAGCTCGGGGAGACCCCCCCCAGAGCCGGGGATCAAACTAGCAGACACGCCGAGCGGAGAGACGACTGTCGCCGTCTTGGAGACCACACGGCGGAATCCTTCCTAAGCCTCGAGTCCGTCCGAATAAGACTGGATTATACATTAAACCCACAACGGAGACACACCTGTGTGGCGCACGGCACGATAACACAAACACATCAACACAACGCATGCACACTGACGCACACAAGGGCACCAGCTGGGCTCCTGTTCGTGCCCGTAGTGTGTGTATGTGTGTGTGTGTGTCAGGTGTGTGCGTGTGTGTGCGTCCGTGGGTGTGTGTGTGTGTGTGTGTGTACCTCTGAACCACTTGGAGTCGTGCTTGACGGTCCGCAGGGCGGGGTGGTCTCCCAGGCTGCGGTAGATCACCGCATCGATGGCCAGGAAGTCTGTCACCGTCGCCGTGAATAGATTGCCCTCTGACACACACAAACAAACGCACACAAAACCAATAGAGGGACATATGAACACACACAACACACCACACACACAGGAACATATACACACAGACACACACACACGGACACAAACAGACACACATACAGGAACATATACACACACAGACACACGCACACACACACCCACACAGGAACATATACACACACACACACACACACACACACACCCACACACACAGGAAAATATACACGCAGACACACACACACAGACACAAACAGACACATATACACGCAGAGACACACACACACACACACACACACACACACACACACACAGGAGCATATACACACAAACACACACAGAGGAACATATACAAACAGGCACACCGACACACACATACAAACACACACACAGAAGGGAAGTTAATTTACGACATAACAGCATAACCAGAGCCAGTGAACGTGGGTCAACGAGGGCTCATATACATCTGACACCAGTGACGCTACTGTCAGCAAATGGAACGACAGGAAGCGGATAATGGATAACGGTGGTCGGGTAACCGCTGAGCTAATGCGCTCGCTACTTTGATCCCCAGTCAGAGAACGATTTGCACCTCGCTACACGTGGGAATGTTTCTTAGAAATAGAACGACAAAGAAAAGCACTGAAATTGCGTTGGCCTTTTCTGAAATCGCCGTCCATTACATCAGAACACGGTTTCGCTCCACGCACATCGGCCAGTGATCTAACAGCGGCCGCTGGCTGGAAACAAAACACAACAAGTCGGTCCGGTGATCACAACTGGAGGGGGGGGGGACCAGTTTACAGAGGCTGCCCCCCCCCCCACGGTGCTACTGTGTGGGCGTGTGTGTGTGTGTGTTTGCCTGCGTGCGCGTGTGTGTCTGTGTATGGGCGTGTGTGTTACCATGTTGCTGCTGTGTGTGTGTGTGTGTGTGTGTGTGTGTGTGTGTGTGTGTGTGTGTGTGTGTGTGTGTGTGTGTGTGTGTGTGTGTGTGTGTGTGTGTGTGTGTGTTACCTGCGAACAGAGCCACGTTGGCGTGCTTCGGGTCGTAGGGGCAGCGGGCCATCCCACTGACTGTGTCCCCCACCATCTCCAGTTTGTCTGCCTGTTACACACACACACACACACACACACACGCACACTCACACACACAGACACACACACACACGCAGACACACGCACGCACATGCACACACACGCACACGCAGGCAAACACACACACACACACACACACACACACACACACACACACAAGCACGCACGCAGGCAAACACACACACACACACACACACACACACACGCACACACACACACACACACACGCACGCAGGCAGGCAAGCACACACACACACACACACACAAGCACGCACACACACACACACACAGCACAAACAATATATCAGAGAGTATAAATGCTGTTCTGGTGGGAAGGTGTTTCATAACAGCGAGCCAAATGGAGGAGAGTAATTAGAAAAGATTTATCATCGGTGCAAAATAACGACCCACTGGTGCAATTAGGCACGACGATAAGACACAGTCATATACAAACAAAACAAACGCACGCACTCCCAACCCACACACGCACGCACACAGCAACACACCCATTCACAAAATGCACGCCTGGAACAGGATCCCGTCGCCAGGTAGCGTCGCGCTACCGTGGCAACGGGCTTAACGTCATTCTCACCCACCACTATGAAATCAAACCATCCAGAGGTGTCGTTTCATTAAAAGCGGGCTATAAATACCGCCGCGCTCGCGCTCCCTAACAGGTCCCCGGGGAGGCACTGCCTCCCAGCCCGCGACAGGTGCGTTCCGCCGCCTCCAGATTAGTCATTAGAGGCCGACTCTGAACGCACGAGACGCTACGATGCGTCGCGCGCTCTCGCCCGAAACCGACACCTAAAGTCACGCGCATCCCTCTCCCCCGTTTGATGATGAAATTCTTTCACCTTTTTCCTCCCCCCCCCCCCCCCCCCCGGCTTTAACACCCCTCGCCGCCGTGTCAGCCATTTTAAGCGTTTCCTCCGGAGTAACGCGAGGCGTCGGCCAGGGGGGAGGAGTCAGGGTTCACCTGCAGGCAGCGCTTTGAAGAATTGATTGATGCCGTCGTCGAGGGAGACGGCGACTGTTGTCAAGACTCCGGGAATGATGAGCACGCCGGGTGCTGACTCAGAGAGCCTTTAGAACAGAGGGGGTCTGAGGGGGGGGGGGGTCTGAGGGGGTCTGAGGGCCTCACAGGTGCTCTGTCTGTCAGCTGCTTCATTGTAGGATTCGAGTCAAGTCACCTCCTCTTCCCAAGTCGTGTTGGTTTACCGCCTTCTCACCTCTACCTCCTCCCCGCCCCCTCACACACACACACACACACACACACACACACACACACACACACACACACACACACACACACACACACACACACACACACACACACACACTCTCACTCTCTCCCCCCCCCCCCCCCAACCACCTGGTGACTTTGCACAGAGGAACATGTGGTCCACACTTCAATACGGAAAAAGCGACTGTGTCACCCCCAAAAAATCTAACTCCCCCCCTTTTCCCCCGCCAAACTTTCTGCCCCCCCCGGCACCCCTTCACCCCTCCTCCTCCCCCCTTTCTCCCCCCTCCTCCTCCACCCCTTCTCCCCCTTCCTCCTCCAACCCTTCTCCCCTTCTTCCCTCTCCCCCCTTTCTCCCCCCTCCTCCTCCTCCCCTCCTCCCCTCCTCCTCCCCCTCCCCCTCCTCTGTGAGTGCTCTCTCCCCCCCAGTTCCCCCTCCACAGTGCTCTGTGATGATGTGTCTCTGCGGCGCTACGCTAACAAGCTCACCAGGCCACAGAGCAGTAACAGGCTGCCTCGCTGGCGCCTGACACGGCCTCGGTGGCTCAGAGCAGCTCCTCGTCCTCTGGGAGCCCGCCGTTTACCCTGCCAATGGAGCTGCGCTGAGCCCCTTTCAGATGTGGCATTTCCTACTAATTGCCTTCGTCAGCGTTGTTGTTGTTTGTTTGGATGCCGTCGTCATGCCCGCCGGTTTTCGAGCCACACCCTCATGAGGAGTTTATGAAATAGGCCGCGTCAATCATGAACCCTGGCGAGCCTCACTCACAGGCCTGATATATTTAGATATTTAGAGGTTTACACTGGGTAGATAAATAGATCTTGGGTGCGCGCGTGTGCGTGTGTGTGTGTGTGTGTGTGTGTGTGTGTGTGTGTGTGTTTTGGACTTACGGTGTAATTGGCGCACATCGGGTTGAAGGCGTTGGTCCCGCAGATGAAGAGACCGCCGCCCGCCTTACTGAGCAACACCTTCATGAAGTTACGGCACTCGTCCTATCACAGATGAGAGGGAGAATGAGAGAGTGAGAGAGTGAGAGAGAGAGAGAGAGAGAGAGAGAGAGAGAGAGAGAGAGAGAGAGAGAGAGAGAGAGAGAGGAATACTGGGTTACTTTTATGAAGGAGTGTAGACTGAACTTTAAAAGCTGTAAAAAGTAATAAATGTAAATGAATAACATAACAAACCAAGTGACTTTTCAGGGGATTATGCGACCTGAGTGAGACTGAGGGAGACGAAGCCCTTGAGAGCTGTGGTTTGTGCACAATTAGGTGTGCCAATCACGCTATCAAGTCTAACAGACTTAAAGTATGTTCCCAGACACACGCACATACAAACACACACGCAAACACAAATGGATTGAAACGCAAAAAACACACACACACACACGCACACACTGACGCACACACACATACACACTCGCACACACTCACACACACACACACGTACACAGAGTCACACGGCGACAGACCCTGGCTGCACGGTGGCGGTGTCTATGAGTGACAGGTGATAATCCAAGCCTTCTCAGGGTGGTAAAACAAACAGTAGATTAAAAGCTCATTTCGCCCCAGTAAGCCCTCCGAGTTGATCAAGCTTCCCTAATAACAGTACAAAGGCAGTCTTCTGCCAACACGGGCTGCAGGAGATTCCACTGGCAGCCACATTTATTTACAGAAAAAACCCACTACGGGTTTTAAATTATATATATAAATATATATCTATATATATATATTTCCTGCTGTATAGGGGTTCTGAACGCAACAGACTGGTTGGAGTTCCGGAATACCAAACAAGCCAATCAGCAAGCATGCAACAGGTCAGGTGGTTGGAGCCCACTCTCGGCGTGTAACGGGGCTACAGAGTGACATAATGGGGCTACTGGGTGATACCCCATGGCCGCTCTGACTGGGAACACCTGTGTGAGTGTGTCTCACACCAGCTCTGACCCAGCCAGGATGGCACCAGTACAGCCAAACACACACACACACACACACACACACACACACACACACGCACACACACAGACACAGACACACACGCACACGCACACGCACACACACGCGCACACACACACACACACGCATTCCCTCGATGGCATTGAAACCCAGAGATACTCTTCAACCACAATGCACTGATGTCAGTTGAAAAGAAGAAGTGAGTGTGGTTTTGATGTGGTTGGGGAATGAATGTGTTTGTGTGCGCGCGTGTGTGCGTGCGTGCGTGTGTGTGCGTTATGAATCGAGGTGTGAAGGAAGACATGAGAGAGAGGGTAGGCGCTATTCCAGATGCTCCGGCTAACCCCCCCCTCACCCCCCCCACCCCCACCCCAACCCACTCAACCACCAAGCCGCCATCGCGTGTGTTTTGATGTGTATAATAGCCATTGAACGTACACCAGTACTTACACCCTCTGTATGGTGGAGTAACATGTGTTGTGTGTGGGGGGGGGGGGGGGGGGGGGGTCGGCATGGCGACTAATGCCTCAATTATAATAAACGCGAGAGTAATGACGCGTGTCGACTGCGGAGAGGAAGAGGGAGCAGAAACAACCCGTAGAATATTACGATCAAGAACATGAACGGGGATAAACAAACTGACAGACGGAACCTTGGAAGAAACAACAACCCACGTTGAGGACCCACATGGGAGGGACCTTTAAGAGATGTTTACTACACCCACACTCAACTTCGCTCACATGCATACTTCATGCCTTTTTTCCAAAAGGGGACTCGTTGCGTTTGACACCGTGCCGGAGCCACGGAGAATGTCTTCCCCACAACATGGCGCTGTACCCAGACAGCCTGGCAGGATCAGAGGATTCCTTATTAAGCTGCGTTACATGTAGTCGCAGCCTCCTGAAGTCTCCTCCAAGTCTCTGGTGGCTCGGTCTCACCCACCGAATGCTACATGTGCTGGAGCAAACATCGTATGGTTTTATGAAGCGCTGTAGCTCGTGTATACGCCGATGCTGAGTCTGGGTGAGGATTTCATTAGTCTGATCATTTTTAGGGAGTTTTAATCTGTGAATTTTTGATGATATTGAGAGTCATGGTTCACCTTTCCGACTGCCTCCATGAACACATCTCTCCTCCATAGTGTCTCCGTCCCTTCCTAAATTGCCCTATACTCAGTATATTTTATAAAGCTGCTTTCCGCTCCATTATCCAAATCACTGCACAGAATTAGCAAATGTATTTTTTGCAGGATTAACTTTTTTTTCTAATTGGTTTGCAACGCAAGGACAATCCTCTCTCTCCAGCGAAAAGGCTTAACAGCAACATTATATAACAAAATATTATTATAAAAGAAAAACTATTATTACTTTTACAACAGCCCCCACAAATGTCAGAGCATTTGTGTTTTTTAATGTTTGTATGCAGGTCATTTGTGTGTGAGTATGTGTCTGTGTGTGTGTTATTATACGTGACTTTTTGTGTGTGCACATGTGTTTGTGTGCACTATACATGTGTATGTGTTTGTGTGTGTGTGTGTGTGTGTGTGTGTGTTTGTGTTTGTTTGTGTGAGAGTGATTGAGTGTGCGCAGAGGTTGTTTGTGTCAGAGAGTTTGTGTTTGTGTGCGCCATGTGTGTGTGT
>NW_021964050.1:0-2500 GCF_902167405.1 Gadus morhua | reverse complement strand
GTGTGTGTGTGTGTGTGTGTGTGTGTGTGTGTGTGTGTGTGTGTGTGTGTGTGTGTGTGTGTGTGTGTGTGTGTGTGTGGAGGAACACAGCTGGTCTTAACAGCATAGACTGTATCTCTCCTTTGAATAATTCACTTCCACGTCTCCTGTGGAGTGTTTTCAGGATTCCTCCCTTCTCCTCTCCTCCCCCTCCCTCCACCGTCTCCTCCCCTCCCTCCCCTCCCCTCCCTCCCCCGTCTTCTCCCCCTCCCTCCCCTCTCCTCCCCTCCCTCCCTCCCCCTCTTCTCCCCCTCCCTCCCCTCTCCTCCCCTCCCTCCCTCCCCCTCTTTTCCCCTCCCTCCCCTCTCCTCCCCGTCTCCTCCCCTCCCTCCCCCCCCTCCCCTCTCCTCCACCGTCTCCTCCCACCTCTCTACGCAGCCGTTCCACAACACGAGACAGTCGGGAGGGGTTGGGGTGGTGTATACACTCGCCCCAGTGCTTATCTGCCTAACAGAGGTCAGAGGTCAAGTGATTCTCTGAGTGGACGTTGGAGTGGACAGAGGAGAGGAGGAGACAGAGAGAGAGAGAGAGAGCGAGACAGAGACAGAGACAGAGACAGAGACAGAGACAGAGAGAGAGAGAGAGAGAGAGAGAGAGACAGAGACAGAGACAGAGACAGAGAGAGAGAGAGACAGAGAGAGAGAGAGAGCGACAGAGAGAGAGAGAGAGAGAGAGAGAGAGAGAGAGAGAGAGAGAGCGAGAGAGAGAGAGAGCGAGCGAGCGAGAGAGAGAGCGAGAGCGAGAGAGTGAGTTGAAGTCTCACTCAAAGCTCTCTTCTTTAGGTCGGCCATCTCTTCATCATCTTTACATCTAGACACCATTGACATCTCAACCAATCAGAGTGGATGCTTCTGCTGGGGGGGGGGGGGGGGCTGGCTGGGGGAAAGTTCATTTGTGCTAAACTCCATATCTCTGCCTTGTCTCGCTGCTTTTGTTTTGCTCAAGGTTGTTTATCGGCCTCATCGCCGGAGGCCTTTGTGTGCGTCTCTCATTCTCTCTCTATCCATCTATTGCTCCCTCTGCATGTGTGTGTTTCTGTGTGTGTGTGTGTGTGTGTTTGATTTTGTGTTGGTCTTTGTGTCAGTGGGTGTTAATATTTTATAGGCAGTCTATCTAACTGGGACGAATAAATGAACTGTGTGCATTTTGCGATGCGTGCAGAATTCATCATTTTTATGTTGAAATCGTGCACGTGCAAAATTGTGCGCCACAAGATACCCTGTGATGAGGTCATCACTCTTAACAAAATGCCTGGGTATCACTTCTACTCAGATTCAGATAACATTTCGGCCTCATGTATTTTTAATGTTTCTTTGTATATGAGTGTGCGTGTGCGCGCGCGTGTGTGTGTGTGTGTGTGTGTGTGTGTGTGTGTGTGTGTGTGTGTGTGTGTGTGTGTGTGTGTGTGTGTGTGTGTGTGTGTGTGTGTGTGTGTGTGTGTGTGTGTGTGTGTGTGTGTGTGGGCTATTGTGACACTTTGCATGCGTGCCTGTGTGCATGCCTTCCCCTTTCAAAAGGGGCGTATATTTGCTCTGATGAAGTGTGAGGGAGGGTCATTATGTTGGGCTGCTGGATCTCTGTACTTCACACAAAGCCCTGCGGGCCACAGCAGCACCACGTTAAACCATGGGAATTACCAGGAATTGTCAAGTCTTGGATGAGGTCTCTATTCCTAAAGTATCTCCTTCTGGCCCCCTAAATCGACCTCATCCCCTCGTCAACGCCCCTCAAGCCTTTGACTCCTCACACACACATACACACATTGACTCCTCACACACACATACACACATACATACACGTACACGCACACACACACACACACACCTACATACACACACACACACACACACACACATACATACATACACCCACGGGTGCAAAAACATGCACACAGATGGCAAAATCCTCTTACAGTTTATCACAATTGGCACAATCAATCACAAGCTGGCCGCATTGGGCGGGTCGCCCAGTCAAGGGTTAAACGTGTAGACTGGCAGCTGAGGATCTCTGGAGATGGGAGACCACCTTATTGACCAGAGCCCTGATGAATATGGGGCCTTTTTGGTTGCCACCTCCATCAGACTACCCAACTCATAACAACAGCTATAACATTCAGAGTAGTTTAGTTGAGTTATTTTTTGTAATCAAACAGTTATCACTCCTTGGACGTTCATTTCTCGTACACCTGACACGCAGCTAGGACCCGCTGGTTGATGTTGCGAGAGAATCCTAGCGGTGGTAAGGGTTTGACTCCAACCCCACACCCCGCATGCAGTCCTAATCACGCTGCCCCCTAACCCCCCCCCACCTCGTTGTCAATGACATGCCCCCTAATGCAGACAGTCTGCTGAATGACTTTGAAACAGGACTTTCCCATCCAACATGGCGGCTTCCTCCCCCAGCCTATAGTCCTATAGTTAACTTTCCTCTTAGCGGGGAGGGGGGGGGGGGGGGGGGGGGG
>NW_021964049.1:0-44737 GCF_902167405.1 Gadus morhua | reverse complement strand
CTCAGTTCAGTTTCATGGTAAAAAGGCCTTTTTCACCATACCATTTACTGCAGTGTGTTGGGTTTCTCGGGGATTTTGCCTCTGCATCTTCTGCTCAAAACCTCTGAAGGACGTTCATGTTTTTTCCTGTGGTCAACATGGCTGTTTGGTAAATGTGTCTGACGTCATCATGGTCAATGTCAGTGGACCACTGACACTCTCTTATTGACTTACTGTCTGTTTGTCTGTCCAGCCGTCGGGCTGGGCTGTCTCTGAGAAGCCTTCTGACTAATTTGTGACGGAGTCTCGAGCTAAAACCACGTCTGCTGAAAGCGTTTTCTTTTTATGTCATCATCCAATTTGCTTCTGACTCGTTAAACACTCATCAAGGATACAGAATGTTTCATAAAAAGGTTTCTTATTTCTTTCCGCTGTTCAAACAGACAGATTGAGTCATGAGGTGGATGGAATACGTGTTCAGGGGACAGAAAACCAGATCGATGTTCAAAAACAAACATGGAGACTATTTTTAACTGTGGGGAGGAACTAGGCTGAGTAACACAGTTGGGCTAAACAAAGCCTTCTTGTTTTCCGCCCAGCTTATGTGTAAGTTGGGATCAGTGTTTTGGAAACTGGTGTGTTTAGTATGAGTCAGTTGATTGGCTAACTCAATGAGACACACCATCTATCTTTCTATCTATCTATCTATCTATCTATCTATCTATCTATCTATCTATCTATCTATCTATCTATCTATCTATCTATCTATCTATCTATCTATCTATCTATCTATCTATCTATCTATCTATCTATCTATCTCTTTCCCCCCCCTCTCTCTCTCTCTCTCTCTCTCTCTCTCTCTCTCTCTCTCTCTCTCTCTCTCTCTCTCTCTCCCTCATCCCCCCCCTCTCTCTCTCTCTCTCTCTCTCTCTCTCTCTCTCTCTCTCTCTCTCTCTCTCTCTCTCTCTCTCTCTCTCTCTCTCTCTCTAGCTCTCTCTCCCCCCTCTCTCTCTCCCTGCATCTCTCTCTCTCTCTCTCTCTCTCTCTCTCTCTCTCTCTCTCTCTCTCTCTCTCTCTCTCTCTCTCTCTCTCTCTCTCTCTCTCTCTCCCTGCATCTCTCTCTCTCTCTCTCTCTCTCTCTCTCTCTCTCTCCCTGCATCTCTCTCTCTCTCTCTCTCTCTCTCTCTCTCTCTCGCTCTCTCTCTCTCTCTCTCTCTCTCTCTCTCTCTCTCTCTCTCTCTCTCTCTCTCTCTCTCTCTCTCTCTTCACTAACACTATCTGGTCATTTGATCAGACTCAAACACGGGTGACATTGGGGATTGAACCAAGGACCTTTCATCCGTCCTTTCTTTCTTTCATTCATCCATTCGTTCTTTTCTCTATACATCCATCCATCTCAAGACGAGCTATGAGAGTACATATCTCTGAGCTGAAGGTGACGGGGCTGTGTTGTTGAGCTCCGTCAGACTTCCCCCTGTCAGCCCGGACCCCCCGGACCCCCGTCTCTTGAGTGGGAGGAACGCGGCCGCATTCTCCGAGCGCGGAGACGACAACGTCAGCCTCGGAATACCGGGAGTTCCTCCTCCGCCGCCGCATGAGGCACAGCATTCCAGACGGAGACGGGGAACACCACCGCAGGTCTGGGCGAGGTGGTGGAGGAGGAGGAGGCGGAGGAGGTGGAGGCGGAGGAGGAGGAGGAGGAGGAGGAGAGGGAGGAGGAGGTGGAAGAGGAAGAGGGTCAGGAGGAGGAGGTGGAGGAGGAGGAGGTAGAGGAGGTGGAGGAGGTGGAAGAGTTGAAGATGGGGGAAGAGGAGGAGGAGGAGGAAGAGTAGGAGGAAGAGAAAGTGGGTCAGGAGAAGGAAGAGGAGGAGGAAGAGTAAGAGGGTCAGGAGACCGAAGAGGAGGAGGAAGAGTAAGAGGCTCAGGAGATGGAAGAGGAGGTGCAGGGCCTGTGAACAGGGCCGGCTGCCAGCTGTTGTGCCAACAACCGGCTTTTACTTCCTGGTCCAGAGACTCTTACCTGAGACCTAAACGTAACCATCTCTAACACACACACAGACACACACACACACACACACACACACACACACACACACACACACACACACACACGCACACACTCAGACACGCAGACACACACACAGCCATAATCACATGAGGTATCTTGAGCAGCAGTGAGATGCCGTCTCGGTCTGATTACAAGCAGGAAACTATAATCACACAACACACAGCAGCGCTCGGCTGAGCTCAGTGGATTCAACATAAACATCTCAGTCTCCGACAGATGGCTGTTTGAACAGCGTGCTTACTCAAGCTCTCAAAGAACAACACGTACTGTGTTTCCCTCCGCTAAACCGCATTAAGGCCTGTTTGTACACCTCTTTAAATGTGAGTTAGTGAGCGCGTGATTGTGTGTGTGTGTGTGTCTATGTGTCCGCGTGTATCTATGTGTGTTTGCGTTCATGCATGTGTGTCTATGTGTGTGTGTATCTATGTGTGTTTGCGTTCATGCATGTGTGTCTATGTGTGTGGGTATCTATGTGTGTTCTCATTTGTGTGTATTTCTATGTGTGCGTGTGTTTGCACACGTGCGTGTTTGTGTGCGTGTGAGTTTGTTAGTGAGTGTGTGTGTGTTTCTATGTGTGCATGTCATTGCATACGTGTGTGGTGTTTGTGTGCGTGTGAGTGTGTTAGTAAGTGTGTGTTTGTGTGTGTTTGTGTTTTTTTGTTTCCACGTGTGGGTGTGTGCGTTTCTGCGTGTGGATGCGTCAGTGTGTGGGTGTGTGAGTCCAGGAGTCTTGGTTTTGGACTAGCTAGACGGGTTACCCCTGAACTCCTCTAAACACTTAGCGGTGGCCTCGTTAGCACAGTCTACGCTGACCAGACGATGTCCAAACAATCCTTCACCCTGCAGTGATGCTGCGGTGACGGATGAGTTCAGCGACAATAGCCTCCGCCCCTCCTCCAGGTCATCCACAGCCAGACAATTATACCTGCCAGGCCGGGGTAGTCACTCCAAAACTACACACACACACACACACACACACACACACACACACACACACACACACACACACACACACACACACACGCACACACACTCACTCATTAACACCAGACGTAAACAATCTCTTAAAGACGAGATAGGAAGACACACACACAGACTTAAGAAGGGAGACACACACTAACCTAAATCTGCAGGGACGCTGACTCCCAACCCAGAGGTCAACGTTTAAACCCGGACGGTAAACAATAACTAGTTTCAAACTATCAGGCTAACTTAAGTCTCTGGGGTACAAATTAAAAGCCTTTGAGATAAACATGAACAACAGTAGCTCCACAAGAACACTGAAGCGTGACACACCAAAGATAGGTCCACAGAGACACAAACACACACACAAAAGCAATCACACACACACACACAAATACAAACTAACAATGACAGGACTAGTTACAAGTCCCGACTCCAGACGACAGAGAGACACATGAGAGCTCCGCTACAGAACGGGCACTTTGTTGAGCGCGGAGAGACGCACTAATCTGGGAGCTGGAGATAAATAGAGTCATGCATGCTGGCTGTACGAGCCACATGCTGCAGAACGAGGCTGGCCGAGAATAGCACGCATTCCTCCCCCCCCTCCCTCCCCCAGCCCTCCCCTACCTCACCCCTCCCTCCCTCCCAGGCGGGCGCAGCAGACGGCCAAGTCACATGTACCGTGGAACCGCGATGTGGAGACCAGCGTGCACAACGCGTGCACTCACGCACACACATGCTTGCACGCACACACACACACACACACACACACACACACACACACACACACACACACACACACACACACACACACACACACACACACACACACACACACACACACACACACTCAAAATGACACATCCATGAGAAACAATTTAGGTTATGTGTAAACATTGACATATCGAAATCAAACTATAAAGCAATCTATCGGTCTATCTTTCTTTATATCTCTCTATCTCTCTATCTATGTATCTATAAATCTGTTCATCTATCTATAAATATATCTATATATAAATATATCTATCCATCTTTCTATCTATAATTCCATCTATGTGTGTATATTATGATAAACTATATCCATGTATAAAAATAGATTGATTTTATCCGTTTTATATGGGCATGAACAAGTGTGTAACCGTGATTCCCAAATAAAGATCATATGCCTAATTCGTATTTAAATGGGCTGGCTCCTTTTCTCTCCCAAGCTCTCTCACTCTCTCTATCTCCCCAGCCCTCTCTCTCTCTCCCCAGCCCTCTCCCTCTCTGCACAACTTTACTAAGTAGGGCCAATAGGAACAAAGAAGAGGCGGCCCGTAGCTCCACCTCTCCCTCAGCTTTTTACATGTACATAATCCCTGAGTTGACCCAGAAAACAGGCAGTCGTTTCAAGATCTGATGCGGCAGTCTTTGTGCAGCGTCCCTGCCGGAGCATGAAGCGCAACCCCGGTGAAGACGCACTGTAACCCGGAGGAGCCTCGCCTCGAATCACCCTCTGGAACACTACCACGTCCACGGAGCGGAGTCGCGGAACTTTGTCCACACCAGAGCGGATCCAGGGTGAGTGGGAGGGGGTTCGGTTCTCCGGTTGGTTCGAAGGGAAAAGCTGTGGTTTGTGGTCAGCACGGGTGGCTGCTGCTGCTCCATTGTTTGCGTCCCCTTGTTTAAAAGCGAGAGGATCCGAGAACAGTCGCCAGCCTGCTCGTCTTCCAGGGTGGATGCACAACGGATAACGCGGTGGTGGTGGAGGTCGGCAGTGGGAACCACAAAGCCGTTTGTGGTTTTGTGTTTTTAACACGTTGTGGGAAACGAGGTGATCTGGTGGTGTGCTGCTGGGGAGATGTTGCATGATGTCAATGTGTCTCTTTGTTGCACCCATACGTGCGTAAAATGGAACCGAGTGTGTACGTTTTCTCGCTCACCTGACAAGCGACACGGATGGGGTTTTAAACGGTGTCTTATGCATTATGAATTATATCCGATTGTCTTGTTAAATGGAGCTGGTCGCAGCGTGAACCGCGGGGCTCAATGGGTCCCTCATCGTAAATAATAATGTCTGCATGTAATTCAGCAAGCGACTAAAGGCTGCAGAGGATCCGGGCAGGCGAATAAGCAACAAAAAACGGCGTTCGGGTTGATTCTTCTGAAAAGCGGACACAGGATGGCGCAACCATGCAAGCTGCAGGGAGCACCGCGGGGCCGTTACCGGACGGAGAATAGTATCGACACAGCTGATTTTTTTTCTATTTATTTTTTATCACGCTTTTAAACCTGTTTCAAGGATAACGAACGAGAACGGAATATTGTGCAACGTTAAGGGTTCATGTTTATCCGACGGGCGTTTGTTGTGCAGCGGTAGCATACTCTCCTGCCGGGCATTTTAACGCAACACAACACGGTCACATGTACACCGTTGTATCGGTGCGGCCCTCGCCGTGTTCACACACACACGAGACCGGCACCGCCGAACCATGACGTCACTGCCACCGCAACCGCCGTCCCTCCCGCTCACGTGCGACTCCCCCCCCCCCGGACCCGACTGTAATGACGTAGTGAACGAAGTGTCTCTCTTACTAACGCTGCTCTCCCCCCCCCCCCTCTCCTCTCCTCCGGTCAGAAGGGAGACATGGCGGACCACCTCATGATGCCCATGAACCACGGGCAGCCCGGGGGCGGTCTCCACGGCTACCGGATGGGCATGAACGGCGGCGGGCACCAGCAGCACGCGGGCCCCCAGCAGCAGGCCCTGAGGGCCATGCCCAACGGCCCCATGATGCACTACGGGGGGGCGCCCACCCAGGCCAGCATGGAGGCGGCCATGAGGCAGCGGCAGCAGGCTATGGGGGCGCCGGGGCAGATGGGGCACCACCCCATGGCCTCGGCGGCCATGATGTACTCTCAGCAGCAGCAGCAGCACCCACAACAACAACAACAACAACAGCACCCTCAGCAGCACCACATGCACCCGCAGCAGCACCCACAACAACAACAACAACAGCAAGCGCCACACCCACAACAAACACAGCACCCCCACCCGCACCCGCACCCCCACCCCCACCACCAACAACAACAACAACAACAACAGCAGCAACAACAACAACAACAGCAGCAGCAGCCCCAGCAGCAGCAGCAGTTTGTGAACGGGGGGGGCGGGCTCACGTCCCAGCAGCTCATGGCGAGCATGCAGCTGCAGAAACTGAACACGCAGTACCACGGGCACCCTCTGGGGCCCATGGGCGGGGGCCACCCGGGCCCCGGGGCCCCCTACCGCATGAGCCCCGCCCAGCTGGCCAGCATGCAGCACATGGCGGGGCCGGCGGCGCTGGCGCTGAACGGCATGGACGCCGACATGATCGACGAGGAGGTGCTGACGGCGCTGGTGATGGAGCTGGGCCTGGACCGCGTGCAGGAGCTGCCCGAGCTCTTCCTCGGACAGAACGAGTTCGACTTCCTGGCGGACTTTGTGAGCAAACAGCAGCCGAGCACGGTGAGCTGCTGAGGACGAAGAGGAGGAGGAGGAGGAGGGAGGCGGTGGACGCCACCGCCGCCGCCGCCGCGCCACGGGCGATGACCGGGAACTTTACGAGCGGGAGAAGGATGGTTCCGAGGCCGGGGATTGGGCGAGGCTTGTCCGCGTGACGGCTGATTGGAGGGGTTTGGGCGGCGCGTTGGGTTTTTGCCCGGGTGTCGGTCGGGGGCGTGGCGTTCGTACCTGGGACCCTCCCCCCGGAGCCACACGGTCGGTGGGGGGCCACTGTTGGATTATGACCCCTCCACCTCCACCTCCCCGCTCCGGGACATGAATGTAACTCTACGCGACGAGGAGGATCTCAGAAGCCCCTCTGAACAGGACGCTGTGGCGTCGGACCCCCCAGGGGCGAGGAGATCCGCTTTAATTATTTATTACTCTGTGAGAAACGGTTCAAAGACACAACGGGGCCGCCAACAGGGGCGTGGCCTCCATTTTGGGCGGGGAAGGCGTTGGGGTCCGGCAGGGGGGGGGGGGTCTGGGTTTGGGTCTCTGTGTTCTTCATGTCGTTTTTTTGGTTGATCCACGCCGGCCTTCTGGTGTGTCCCGCTGGCGTCCGTCACGGGGGGGGGGGGGGGGGGGGGGCGGCCGAGGAGGTCAGAGGTCACCCCGGGCGTCTGTCTCTAAATGCTAAGACGGTGTACGGACGGACGCCCTGTTGTACTGTACCCCCCCCCCCCCCCCCCCCCCCCCCCCCCCCCCCCTCCCCGACTTGTCTACACTGTTTCTGTTCTCTTGAAAAGGTGTAGCGCCTTAACCCCGCCCTTCTTTTTATTTATTGGTTCTCTGCACCGCCCTCGTTTTTGTGGTCGAGACGTGGGGGGGGGGGGGGGGGGGGGGGGGAGGAGGGGGGGTTGGGTTTGAGGATCAATAAAGATGGGCTGGATTGAAGAACGTTTCGACTTCTGCGCTTCCCTTCTTTGTACGGCAGAGCTTTAGTGCCGGGGTCTTACCCGGCGTCGTGGGGTCTTACCCGGCGTCGTGGGGTCTTACCCGGCGTCGTGGGGTCTTACCCGGCGTCGTGGGGTCTTACCCGGCGTCGTGGGGTCTTACCCGGCGTCGTGGGGTCTTACCCCGCCTGGGTCCGACCTCTGGGCCTTCCAGCGTGGAGACGAGGGAGACGTTTAGACAGATGCAGTATTTATCATTTTTTGGAAAGCTTATAGACACACACACACACACACACACACACACACACACACACACACACACACCGCTGACGGCCGGGTGCTCAGTATGTCTGCTGCATCATTTCCCAGAGAAAGGTTGTGTGCAGACGGTCTCCTTATGCGCTGACGTGACGTAGCGACCCGAGAGGAGTGGACCTTATCTGCGATCGGGCGCTGACTGCGTTTAAAAAGGTTCTTACCGTTGGTACTTTCCACATGACGCCCGTCTAAAAGGTTACGATAGGATCTTAAATGTATAGATTTATATATATATATAGCTGGTTGCTCCGCACACGGGGGTTTGATGTGGTGAGGGTTCAAAGGGAGACGGGATCTAGCGAGTGGATCACGGGGAACACGAAGCACCTGAGAGCACTCTGTCCTCCTCGCGTCTGGAAACATCCAGGCCCCCCCACCAACCCCCCCTGCCCCCACACAGGGCCCTGTGTTCCTGCCCTGACCACAACACCAGACCCGCGCTCCAGGAGGGACAAAGAGCAGTAAGCCAGCCGGGTTCCTGGTGGGGGAGGAGAGGCCAGCCGAAGAAAGGCTGCTTTGATGGGGAGGAGGAGGAGGAGGGTGGGGGGGGGGGTTACCAGCCCGGTGTGAGCAGACAGCCTGCTACCTCCTCCTCGCAGATAGAGCCGCGCACGGGGAAGGAAAAAAACAAAGGCAGCCGATGACGCAACGAGCTGCCGCTGGCTCTGGGCGGATGACTCCGCAGCCTCCCTCCAACCCCGGGCGGTGGCTCCGTCCGCGCCGGGGGGGTAGGCCGTCAGGGAACAGCCTCTGGAGGGTGGGGTTGGGGCCTGGGGAGGGCCTCTCCTCCACCACCTCCTCCTCCAGGTCAGGGAAACGGCTGCTCTGGTGGAGGGGGTCTTGGGAGACATGGGCCAGACGCTGGAGGTCTGGGGTAGAGTTTAGACGGCCGCGAGTTCAGACGTTAAGGCTTTTATTGTGGCCGGTCCTGACAGGCAGGGGGGGTGTTTACATTATTATTCAGGGCGTTTCGGCAGACGCTTTTATCCAAAGCGACTTACAATAAGTACATTTGTCAGAAGAATGAGAAACGGTGATATATCTCTTGTCGGTACAGCGATGTTATCTCCGCATCGAAGTATATATCATCTGACTGGAACCGCGTCAGAATAAAAACGGTTTGGCCTGAATCCCTTTCTTAGCGGTTATTAGAGGCAGCCAGAACCAGTTTGATCGTGTTTGCGGCGTCGCTGGAAGAGACTCGAGCAGGGAGACAGATTATCACGGCAGCGAGCGGAGCTAAAGGCCGCAGGTTTGAAACCCGCCGACAACCTGTCGGCCCGGGGCCTCCGGTTGGCCCCCGGCGGGACGGGCAGGGGCCCTCGTCTTCACCGGGCCCCTGGGGCCCCAGGTGTGAATGTCTTCCTTTTGTTTTGAAAGCTTTTCCCCCCCCAAAATCGTTAAAACGTCTGAAATTTTTAATTAAGGGTAAAGAAATTATTTTTTATTTAATTGCAGGTTTCTTCTCCTCCCCCACAAAAAACATAATTCAATTAAAATCAATTTGTTTAGTCATGTAGAATATATAGGCCATAAAAGCATTGCACATTGTGAACGGAATAAGGAGTTGCAAAAGAAAGAAAGAAGAGTATTTCCCCATCGTGTGTCGCAGAAAAGGGAAACAGTTTGAATGACTGTTCCTGGAAGCTGCTCCTCCTCCACCTCCGCGACACACAGACACACCCTGGATGATCTGATTATGATGAGTTACTGTTTGGGTGGGCAGGGCGGGGAGGGGGGGTGTTATGACTGTTGGAGTACAGTGGATCAACACACTGCACCGCACTGAGGCCTCTCTCACTCTCTCTGTTTCATTCTCTCTCGTTCACATATTTCTCTGTCTCTCTCGCGACCACATCGACTGCATTTCCTTCCTGTTTCTGCAAGTGATTTCTCAGATCTACCAATAATTTGTCAAAAAATAGTGTGAGAGTGTGAAAAGATAGACAACAATTGTGTTCCCCGGCTCAAAGAACGGCAACAAAAGCGCAAGACATAAATGACGCTATTTAAGAGTCCCCAAATACCATGGAACTTCTGGTGTGTCAGAGTGGAAATTACACTTCTAACTCCCCTAATATAAACACGTTATTAGAAGTGGAATCTGACGGGACAGATTCAGACATTGCTGTGATGACATGTCTCTGACACAGGAGATAAAGACAGCTGTAGCGTTATCTTTCCAATGTTCATCACACTGGGTAAGCCTAAAGAAGCAATGAGCTTGACTCCATAAAGGATATGTCTCTTGAGTGCATTTGATTGAACTTGTCAAAAGGGAACAAAACAAACAAAGGCATGAAATTCAAATAAGGTTCAAACTGTGTTGCTACGTAGGCTCCTCTGCATTTGCCGCGCACGATGTCACTTCTTCTGCCGTGATGAATCTACGGAATCCTTATGGGTCCATGTTAATTTGCAATCCTAATAATCATATCCATTACAAAACAATAACTCAAAACATGCAAACTAGACATCGACTAAATATGGCTCTTAACAATAGTATTCAGAGATACTTTGACACGTTCATCCATATTGTATCGCTTTTCGGAACGGAGATGGATATTTAATTAACAGTAATGGTTTGAAGTGAAGTATGTTGAATTATGTATTTATACAGACGTTAATGATACAGTTAGGACTAAAGTAATATTCTATGAGCATGACATTTGATAGGGCCTATGGGAGAATACTCCTCATGAAGACATGAATGTACCTCTGCTTATCGTCAGAAAGCTGTCGTTAGTAGAATTCATCGTTATTACAGCGAGCAATAATCTCATGCCAAGCGCACACATGCAAACACACAAGCAACTGTGCATCCGCATACACGCCAACACACACAGACACACGCACGCCCACGCACGTGAACGCTCTGACAATTAGTGCTCCGTCTCATCGCCCCTTGGTAACCTTGGTAACCCGGGCATCAGAAATGTGATAACAAGCCGGGCTGGCTCCTCGCGGGTCATGTGACCGCGGGACGACCATGTGACTAAGACTGATGTCTGGAGGCCAGAGCGGGCGACGGAAACGTGAACGCATGAAACGCCAAACATCTGTACGCCGAGGCCGCGTTCATTATAACATCCGAGGGAATACTCACACAGGGCGATCACGCACGGTTAGAGATTTAGAAACCTGATTGAAGAGAAGTACCCCCCCTCCACCCCCCCCCCGAACGGGACACAGAGTCTCAGGGGAGGCTCAACGGAGGAGGAGGACGAGGAGCAGATGAGTGGCAGCGGGCTCGGTCGGGGAGGAGGTTGGGAACACAGGGACAAACCTCGCGGGAGAGCGGATGAACGGCGGCAGGATGAGTTATTTATCGACAACAGAGAGCAGACTATGAGTCCTGCCCCGACGTGTCTGTTCACTCACATGAGAGGACATCACACGCCCGGCACACACTCAGGGCGCTCTGTGTGTGTCTGTGTGTGTCTCTGTGTGCGTCTGTGAGTGTCTGTGTGTATGTGTCTGGCTCTTTGTTTCCATGTGACTGCTTAGGCGTGTGTGAGAGGGGGTATGTGTGAATGTGTTTACATACGCGTGTTTGTTTGTGTGTGTGTGTGCTTGCATGCAGTGTGTGTGTGTGTGTGCACATGTTTGTTTGTTTTTGTGCATTGATGCATTCATGCGTTTCTGTGTGCGTGTGTGGGTGTTAAGGTGTGTGTGTGTGTATATATGTGTGTGTCTTTATACGTGGGTATATGCATGTGTGTGTATGTGTGTGTGTTTGTGCGTGTGCGTGTATGTGTAGGTGTGTGTATATTTGTGTATATATATGTATGTGTGCGTGTGTTTATATGTGGGTATGTGTATGTGTATGCGTGTGTGTATATGTGTGTGTGCGTGTGTGTGTGTCTGTGTGAAGCACCAGCAGCAGCAGAACCCACGGCAGATCTCTCAGCAGAAGGTTCAGGAGATCAAACTGGACTTCCTGATTCTGCTCAGCTGGCCTGCTGACGGAGGGCCCCCATTGGCCAGGACCCCTGTGGCTGTCCTCCTCCACTTCCTGTCTATAAGAGGTGAATGGTGAGAGGACCATGTGAGTGTGAATATGACAGGATGAGGAATGACTGGATGAGGAACGAGAGGATGAGGAATGACTGGATGAGGCACGACAGAATGAAAATGACTGGATGAGGAATGACTGGATGAAGAATGAGAGGATGAGGAATGACTGGACTAGGAATGACTGGATGAGGAATGACTGGATGAAGAACGAGAGGATGAGGAATGACTGGATGAGGATTGACTTTCTACATGTTCAGTGCAGCCACGCTTTAGAACACAAAATGACGAAACACACAATTTAATTCTTACCACACGTAGCACACACAATCCCATTCAGCACAAAGCACATTTTGTAACACACAATCGCAACACAAAAGCACACACATGTCGTGACTCCATCCCATAACTGAAGGCCAGTTCCTCCTGTCTGTCTGCTGTCAGACGGGAGGACAACTTAGGACCATCTTCTTATCCCTCCTTATCTTAACCATTCTCTCTCTGAAGCGCACCAGGGTGAGGACAATCAGCAGTGCACACTCGCTCCGTACGTGCACACTCGCTCCGTACGTGCACGCTCGTGAAGTGCCCAGGCTGGCTTGTTGGGGCAGGTGACAGGAAAGGAGAGGGGGGTTGCCTGGTTACCGGCTGGAAGTACCTTCCTCCCACCCACTCACACACACACACACACACACACACACACACACACACACACACACACACACACACACACACACACACACAATGCACACAATGCACACACACACACACACACACACACACACACACACACACACAATGCACACAATGCACACACACACACACACACACACACACACACACACACAATGCACACGCACACACACACACACACACACACACACACAATGCACACACACACACACACACACACACACACACACACGCACACAATGCACACGCACACACACACACACACACACACACACACACACAATGCACACACACACACACACACACACACACACACACACATGCACACTGCGCACACACACAATGCACACCACGCACACACACACACACACATACACGCACACACACACACAATGCACACCTCACAAAAACACCATACACACACAAACACACACACACCGCACACACACACTCACACACATTCATACACACACACACACACACAAAAACACACAAACACACACAAACACACACAAACACACACACACACACGCTGACTGCGGGGATGAATGGCCGGCCGTCTCTTTGAAGTGAAGGGGGGGGGGGGGTGGGGGGGTAGGGGGGGGGGCATGGTCGTAAATAATAGATCCAGCTCTGTGAAGCTCCAACAGGTTGACTCACCCAGCATTGTGTCTGGGCTGCTGAATATTTCACGCCGTCGGCGGAGAACGTCCCCAGAGAGAGAGGACTCCTCCGTACTTCTCCCAGCAGGGTGACCCCCCCCTACCACGGCCCCGCTGGACCAGCGCCCCCCTGGACCAGCTAGACGTACACTGCTGCTGGGGAGGCTGGCCTGGGAGGCTGAACCGGGAGACTGGCCTGGGGCCTCCAGACACTGGAGTCTGAAGTGTGTGAACGTGGGGTTTCAGTTTACCTTTTGCATTGTATCGTGTGTGTGTGTGTGTGTGTGTGTGTGTGTGTGTGTGTGTGTGTGTGTGTGTGTGTGTGTGTGTGTGTGTGTGTGTGTGTGTGTGTGTGTGTGTGTGTGTGTATACACATTTATATTTATAAATAGTTATTTTGGTTGATTTGGTGGAAACTAGGTCAGGACATCTGCTACCTTTTGTCTGCTGTGTGTGTGTGTGTGTGTGTGTGTGTGTGTGTGTGTGTGTGTGTGTGTGTGTGTGTGTGTGCGTGTGCGTGTGCGTGTGTGTGTCTGTGTCTGTGTGTGTGTGTGTGCGTGTGTCCCCTCCCCCTCTAAGAGTCGTTACCTGAGTACCATGTGACCTGAGTACCATGTGACCTGAGTACCATGTGACCTGGGGACCATGTGACCTGGTCTCCAGGTTGACGTTCCAACATGGAGGAGGAGCTCAGCACAGATGTGTGTAAGTGTGTGTGTGTTTGTCTGCACCTTGTTGTAGGTGTGTGTGTATGTGTGTATCTGTGTGTGTGTGTGTGACTGGGTTTGCACACGTCATTGTCTGTGTGTGTGTGTGTGTGTGTGTGTGTGTGTGTGTGTGTGTGTGTGTGTGTGTGTGTGTGTGTGTGTGTGTGTGTGTGTGTGTGCGCGAGTGTGCGTGAGTGTGCGTGAGTGTGTGTGCGTGGTGTGTTTGTACATGTTAGTGTGTTTGCACCTGTCTATGTTCCTACATGTCATCGTGTTTGTGAGTGCATTTAAGTGTGTGTGTTATTTTGTCCTTTTGTGCGTGTGTTTTTATGTCTGTTGTCTTGTGTGTGTGTGTGTATGTGTGTGTGCGTGTGTGGGTTAATTTGTGTGTGTGTGTGTTTGTGTGCCTGTGTGTATATGTATCTGTGTGTGTGCATGCATGCCTCTGTGTTTGTCTGTGTGTGTGCGTGCCTTTGTGTGTGTGCGTGTCTGTGCCTGTGCGCGTGTGTGCGTCCTTGTGTGTGTGTGTGCGTCCTTGTGTGTGTGTGAGAGATCTCTGGGGTAAACATTTCCAGGTAGGGTTGTTTCTCGAGGGCGGGACAAAGCCTGTCCAGCAGCTCTGACCAGGATACCAGGAAAACACAGACACCAACCGATTGTCTGTCCAAACACACAGCGTTGCCTCAAAACACCCGCTTACGCACTTACTGTCTGTTGTACGTCCTGCCACTTAAACATGTTACTCAGCATTGTGCGGCGCCTTATCCTAGCTATCTCTGTTGTGTACGGGGAATGGGTTAACCTAGCGATTGTTAGTGCTTGCCACTTGGCTCTACGAACATCCTTACTGTACCGACAGAAATATATACACGGTAGTTGATTCTCTTTCCTTTGACGATGTACTTATTGTGAGTCACTTTGGATAAAAGCGTATTCTAATGCCTTGAATGTAAATGTGAGTACTTTGACCTACAGCCGAGAAGGGATTGAGCTCCCTTCTCGTCCCTTTGGGTAATTTATCCTTCTGAGTAAACATGAATTAATGCATCCATTCAGCACTCCAACAACGACCGGTCATGGGTCATGCTGGGAACTACAGCTTGGGTAAGGCAGATGGGGAAAGAGCTGGTTTGTGTTTACATATATAGCTCTCTCTCGCTCTCTCTCTCTCTCTGATACCTGAAACACCTGTGATGACTATCATGATATCAGACAGACAGCCATGCCTGTTTCCCAGTAAACCACTCTCTGCCTCTTCACAGTAAAACTGGTGAATGATTTGAATGGGTGAGTTCCCGGCTTCCTGTCAGACTGGCTGAAACGCGACCGTGAGACTTTACACCAAAAACTACAGACCCTTCCGTGACATCACCCAGGGCGCAAGAGAAACCTTTCCTTACAATTACAGTAAGAAAATGTGACATTTAACGGAAACGGAGACATCGCAGCAGACCAAGACAAAAGCCCCAGGCCTGGACACAACTCACAGTGAAGTGAGACACATGATGTTATTGCGGGGGCGGGACCAGTGTCTTCATCTGTACCATGTGAATCATAGAACGGCCAGGGGGGGGGGGGGAGGAGCGTTCTGGATGACATCTCAGTGGAGATGAATTACCTCCTTCATGTGTGATATGAACAATATTAAACATAACGGGCTGCAAAAGATATTTTCCGTCATGGTTGTGTGCTACCAGAATATCTCCTGCTGAGGCCAACAGATGGAGAGATGGCCGATGCTGGGGTGACCATGGAAGGGCAGCGGGCAGTGTTGCCAAACTGGGGGATAAATCTGGCCCAATCTGGCAACACTGGCAGCAGAGGCTATGAGAGGTTATATGAAGCGCTGCGGCCCCCTGGTGGCGGAACTCCAGCATTACAATCTCAGAAAAAATCCTGACGCTTTATCATCATTACTCCACAGAGGTCTATTGTGGGATATAGCTTTAGTGCGGCCGGGGTTTAAAATGTAAAGTGAAACACGAAGGGAACTCCGCCAAAGGGATATAAAGCATTAAACTCACATAGTCTCCACGATGCTTCGAGGTGGTCGTTGTGTACGCTGCCTCTGTGAGGGATGGATCAACGAGTGCTTGGTTATTTTGTTTAAATTAATATTATTATTGTGAATACATGTGTAACCTGATGTAATCTGATAACAAAATAATCACGTTTTTCATTTTACAATTATAACGATATCAGCATTCATGGATCACAGTAGAACTGACTGATAACATGGAGGAGTAGGGGTTAAGTGCTACAGATAACTAGATTTACGGGCGCTTTTTTTCTGATTAAAAGCAGTTTGCGTAATTATATCGCGGCTCGTTGGTCTAGGGGTATGATTCTCGCTTCGGGTGCGAGAGGTCCCGGGTTCAAATCCCGGACGAGCCCTTGTCTATGCTTTAATCGATCGGATGAGCAGCAAGCGGAAACTTTAATGAGATAATCTTACATTGAGGCCCCGTCCACACGAAGCCGAAACAGGCGAAACCGTTACGGTTTCGATCTATCCGGTTTCGCAGTATCTCCGTAAAGACGGAGTCAAGCGATAGATACTACGCTGTAGTACACATTCAAGGCCAATAAGGGGCGCTGCTTCTGGGGTCGAAGGGTGGGGCGATGACGTCATGGTTTACGGTTTCAGGCGTCCACACGAATCCAAAACGAAACCGGGTAGATTTGAAACCACCTCCGAGGGTGGTTTCAGAAGTTTGCGGTTTCGGTCAGCGGATTCGCCGGCTTCGTGTGGACGGAAGGCCGAACCGTACAAGACCTTTGCGGTTTCGCCATGAAATCGGCTTCGTGTGGACGGGGCCTGAATCAGACTGAACTGATGTGTTGTGTGTTGTGGTTAGGTTGGAGTGTGTCCAATATTTGACAGATCATCTATTACTAGGAAAAGTTTCTCTATAACTACTAGTACAAAATACCGTGTCTTGTCTTTCTGGTGTTTTTTTGTGCTTTCACGAAAAGTAACTTATTACATCTAGGTATTAAATAATTATTACATTAATCATTAACTAAATTATGATGATTTTTTAGTTTAACTTTAAAGTAAAAATAAAGGTTAACATTGGAGGATTGCACATTGAATAAAGCTGACTGCAACAGGCTGCGATCACAGATCAGTTAACCATTTGGCGATTCTCGGCAGATGATTCATTGATACATTTGTGATAATTCATTTTACGGGATAATCTTTGAACTGTTATTTTGTCAAACGACAAAAAACAAATCAGTTCATTTCAGAAATCGAGACATCATTGACGCCTAACCATTGGTGGATTTCTCTGAAGATGATTCATTGATTGATTTTTGACCATTCATTTTACAAGATAATGTTTGAACTGTCATTTGCTCATCCAAAGACCAAAAACAATTCAGTTCATTTCACAAATCGAGAAAACATTGAGAAGGACAAACTAGATTACAACATATCAACAAAGCAGACGTCAGCTCAGCAAATCAGACTGGCGGGTGGCTGAGGGTGTGTTTGATAAACGACAGCAGCAGCCCAGGCAGGTGGAGTTACTGAACATTTATTGAACCATGTTGAGTATGAAGACACGTTCAATGCAGGACCTCTAATAATATCGTATAAAAATGAAAAAGGTACAAATAAAGACAGACAAGGCATTATAAACAACATCAAGACCGAGAGACACGTCCGACGGGACCTTCCCAATAAATGTTATTTCTATTCTTTTTTTATATATAAAAACGATTTCCCACCTCCTCAGTTGATTTCATCATTACAAAAAGTACCTCAGAAGGGGAGCTAACCGCGTCGTAGTGTTTGTCTTCATTTTAACAACACACGTTGAAAAAGAGCTTCTTTTCAGGATAAAAACAAATATTAAAAAACCCATTTCAAACCACCGTCTCTTGGAGTCCGTCTGAAATGCGCAACGCGGCGGTTGAAACAGCGCAGGCGGCGACGTCCAAACCGAAAAAACGAGTCCTCATTCGATGAGGTCTGGGGGCGGAGCTTATGAAGGGGGCGGGGTTAAACGAGGGGGGCGGGGTCAAACACTAAATCTGGTCGGCTGGTGATGTCAAACCGAAATTGTACCGTGGGGCGAAAATTATACGACGGTACAATTTTCGCCCCCGGTACAATTTTGGTGTGACGGTGCCGCTTGCTACATGTACGGTCTCAAACAACGTCCCAGAATGCATTTCATGAAATACTGAATGTCAAAACACAAGAGGGAGGGGGAGGGGAGGGAGGGGGCGGAGTCCTTTTGAAGCTGCTCCGGGATTGGCTGTTAATGGCGCTTGAGCTTGTCGATGTGGAAGGTGAGTTTGAGGGCGGGGCCAAGCTTCAGGCCCATGTATTTCATCATCATGTCGCTGCGCAGCAACAGGAGGGCTCTGCCGTCAATCTCCTGGAAGAAGGAAACAGAAATAAAAACGTAAAAAACAATGTAACTGGCCCAATGCAACATGAACGCACTCCTTTCATCATCGTTCCTCAGCAAGTCGTGTGTACCCTTATTTAGTTTAATCCCTTGAAAGTATTACTGAGATTCATGTTTCATAAATAGCTTCATGGTTAATAGACTGCATTTCTACTGCGCTTTACTAACTAGTGGCCACTCAAAAGACGCTTTACGATATTGCCCAACATTCACCCATTCATGCCAACATTCACACACCGACGGAGCAGTCAGGGTGAGGCGTCTTGCTCAGTGGTAACCTCGACACTCGGCTAGGAGGAGTCGGGGATCGAACCAGCAACCTTACGGTTACCAGGCAACCTGCTCAACCTCCTGAACCACATGTCATTTTGCCGTCCTTAAAGCTGCAGTATGTAGAATTTAGTGCCATCCAATGAAACAGACATGTCAGAAATATAACCTCATGTCGTTAAGTATGTTTTAATAAGAGCTTCACCCCATGAAAATACCAGAAGGTATCCAGCATGAAAACCCCTGAATAAATATAAGTGAATAAATGAATAAATAGCATTTGATCTGTTGATTGATTCACTGATTACAACCAATCACAGCAGCCGTCTCCCCAGAGGACCCGCCTGTGGGTGCATCGGCGGCTGTGATTGGCCGTGCCCGTGCCCGTGTACGTACGTGCTTCCTGAAGAGGTCGGCGTGCGGGGCCAGCACGGGGTCCACCTCGCGGATGTACTGCATGACCTCCTCCACCGTCCACAGGCCGGGGTCCTGATGGCTGGGCCGCGGGCTGTCCCGCTGGCTGCCTGAGGCGGGGGCAGACAGGACCCGTCACTCAATAGTACTACCTCTGATACTAGTACTAGTACCAGACATTAGTGGAAGTAATACTAATGAAGTAGTACTTCCTCTCATACAAATACGAGACATTAGTGGAAGTAATACTAATGATCAGGTGGAGGGTTACCTGTGTTAGTACGAACAGGTGGAGGGTTACCTGTGTTAGTACTAACAGGTGGAGGGTTACCTGTGTTAGTACTAACAGGTGGAGGGTTACCTGTGTTAGTACTAACAGGTGAAGGGTTACCTGTGTTAGTACTAACAGGTGAAGGGTTACCTGTGTTAGTACTAACAGGTGAAGGGTTACCTGTGTTAGTACTAACAGGTGAAGGGTTACCTGTGTTAGTACTAACAGGTGAAGGGTTACCTGTGTTAGTACTAACAGGTGGAGGGTTACCTGTGTTAGTACTAACAGGTGGAGGGTTACCTGTTTTAGTACTAACAGGTGGAGGGTTACCTGTGTTAGTACTAACAGGTGGAGGGTTACCTGTGTTAGTACTAACAGGTGAAGGGTTACCTGTGTTAGTACTAACAGGTGGAGGGTCAGGTGGACGGTTACCTGTGTGTTTGGGGGGCGACCGGTGTGCTGAGGAGGGGGAGAGGGGGCTCTTCTTCAGGTGCTCCGCCCCTCCCACTCCGTTCTCCCCCAGGGCCTCACCTGTGCAGGTAAACAACGACTGAAGTTATTCAACCTACACTGATTAATTGGTAACAAGTCGTAACATGCTAGTTGTAATGATGACGATAAAACCCTGCAGGGCTAGCGGTGAGCTAGTATTGGGATAGCGTTGAGCTAGCATTGAGCTAGCGGTGAACTAGCGATAAGCAACAATGAGCTAGCAATGAGCTACAATGAGTTAGCGGTGAGTTACAAAGTGTTAGTTCTGCGCCAACAGTGAGCTAGCGGTGAGCTACAATGAGCTAGCAGTGAGCTAGCGTTGAGCTAGCAGTGAGCTAGCGTTGAGCTAGCAGTGAGCTAGTGTTGAGCTAGCAGTGAGCTAGCGCTCAGCCAGCAGTGAGCTAGCGCTCAGCCAGCAGTGAGCTAGTGTTGAGCCAGCAGTGAGTTAGCGGTAAACTACAAGGTGCTAGCTCAGCGCTAGCACTGAGCTAGCGGCGGTCAGGACCACACCCGGAGCCCCTACCGTCAGCGGGCTGGCGGTGGGCCTTGGCCATCTTGTGGGGCGGGGGGCTGGCGTAGGCGTCATGGAGGAACCTCTTGATGCCCCGCCCCGGGCCACTGGGCAGCCCGTCCCCGAAGCCCCTCCTCTCTGGGGACCAGGGAGCACAGACACAAACACACACACAGACGCGTCAGTGGTGCTTCTCTACCCACGATGAGCCGATACTAATGGCTCTAACCTGGAGTGGGCGTGGTTAATTACCCAGAGTGGGCGTGGTTAATTACCCAGAGTGGGCGTGGTTATTGCCTGGAGTCGGCGGGGCTATTGACAGGGATGTGGGCGTGGCTCTAATCTCAAGTGTGGGTGTGGTTATTAACCTGAGGGGGTGTGGTTCTTACCTGTTGTGCTGTTTCATCACCTGGAGTGGGGTTAGTACCTGAAGTGGGCGTGGCTATTACCTTGCATGTGGGCGTGGCTAATACATATAGGGGATGTGGCTATTACCCTGCGTGTGGGCGTGGCTAATACATAGGGGGTGTGGCTATTACTTGGCGTGTGGGCGTGGCTATTACCTGGCGTGTGGGCGTGGCTATTACCTGGCGTGTGGGCGTGTCCCTCGTAGTGCAGCCCGCCCCTGGCCACCGGTTGGCTGCCGAACAGCGCGTCACAGTGCAGGTTGTGGCAGAGCTTCTCCAGGAAGCGTAGGACGTATGTCACGCTGCTGACCGTGGGCAGGGTCAGCGTGTGCTGCTGCTGCTCGAAGTAGGCTGCGGGGGTCAAAGGGGTCAGGGGTCAAAAGGGTCAAAAGGTCAAAGGGGCAGAGGACAGAAAGGGTCACAGAACTGGACTCATCTGACACGGTCTGGGTGACACTAACTCTGCACAACTCGTATATAAAGTAGTGCTGTCATTAATCACATAGTTAACTCACGATTAATCGCAATTTTTTTTAAATGCTAAATATCCCTTGATCAACATGGAGAAGTGCATCGGCTTGCCTTGTGCAAATGCTTTTTTTTGTGCGTTAATCGCGCGATAAAAAAATGAACGCCATTAAAATTGGTTTGCGTTAACGCCGTTAATAACGCGTGTAACTGACAGCACTAATCTAAAGTAATCATCGCAGTAGCAACAGTATTACTAGGAATAACCGGAATGCAGTTCATTGCTATTATAAAACCCTCTCAGTTCATTAATGAACCTCGTTACTGGCAGCAACCAATCACAGCCCGGCTCCCTCCCCGGCTGCCGTCCTACCAGAGATGAGCTCGCCCCCGTGGCCGGGCTTCAGGCAGCAGAAGACGGTGTTCTGGTTGTGGGCGGCGTCCACGCAGGCCTGGACGCACTGCTGCAGCACCACCGAGGCCCGGCCCGGCCCGAAGTGGTCCGGCAGCAGCTGCACCCGCCGCTGGTCCAGGTGGGGGCCCACCTTACCGAACTTGTTCAGGTACACGCACACTGGGGGGGTAGAACCAATGGGTTACACACTGGGGGGTGGGGGGTGGAACCAATGGGTTACACACTGGGGGGTTAGAACCAATGGGTTACACACTGGGGGGGTGGAACCAATGGGTTACACTCTGTGGGGGTGGAACCAATGGGTTACACACTGGGGGGGTAGAACCAATAGGTTACACACTGGGGGGTGGAACCAATGGGTTACACACGTACGTGCGTGCGTGCGTGCGCGTGCGTGTGTGTGTGTGTGTGTGTCTGCGTGTGTACGTGAGTGTCTGAGTGTGTGTGTGTACGTGAGTGTCTGAGTGTGTCTGTGTACGTGAGTGTCTGAGTGCGTGTCTGTGTGCGGGTCTGTGTGTGTCTGTGCGTGTGTGTCTGTGCGTGTGTGTCTGTGCGTGTGCGTGTGTGTGTGTGTGTGTGGGTCTGTGTGTGTATACGTGTGGGTCTGTGTGTGTCTGAGTGTGTGTCTGAGTGTGTGTGTGTGTGTGTGTGTGTGTGTGTGTGTGTGTGTGTGTGTGTGTGTGTGTGTGTGTGTGTGTACCTGTGGGGGCCTGCAGGGCCGAGGTGGGGATGGTGGCGTGGTCCAGGGGGACGGTGCTGGTGTCGGGCTCCGGGGTGCTGCAGGTGGGGGAGGAGGGGGCGGCGTGGGGGACAACCCGCGGCTTCCTCTGAACACAGGGAGAGAGCCTCTGATTGGTTGGTGAGGGGGAGAGAGCCTCTGATTGGTTGGTGAGGGGGAGAGAGCCTCTGATTGGTGGGTGAGGGGGAGAGAGCCTCTGATTGGTTGGTGAGGGGGAGAGAGCCTCTGATTGGTTGGTGAGGGGGAGAGAGCCTCTGATTGGTGGGTGAGGGGGAGAGAGCCTCTGATTGGTGGGTGAGGGGGAGAGAGCCTCTGATTGGTGGGTGAGGGGAGAGAGGCTCTGATTGGTGGGTGAGGGGGAGAGAGCCTCTGATTGGTGGGTGAGGGGGAGAGAGCCTCTGATTGGTGGGTGAGGGGGAGAGAGCCTCTGATTGGTTGGTGAGGGGGAGAGAGCCTCTGATTGGTTGGTGAGGGGGAGAGAGCCTCTGATTGGTGGGTGAGGGGGAGAGAGCCTCTGATTGGTTGGTGAGGGGGAGAGAGCCTCTGATTGGTTGGTGAGGGGGAGAGAGCCTCTGATTGGTGGGTGAGGGGGAGAGAGCCTCTGATTGGTGGGTGAGGGGGAGAGAGCCTCTGATTGGTGGGTGAGGGGAGAGAGGCTCTGATTGGTGGGTGAGGGAGAGAGCCTCTGATTGGTGGGTGAGGGAGAGAGCCTCTGATTGGTGGGTGAGGGGAGAGAGCCTCTGATTGGTGGGTGAGGGAGAGAGCCTCTGATTGGTGGGTGAGGGGAGAGAGCCTCTGATTGGTGGGTGAGGGAGAGAGCCTCTGATTGGTGGGTGAGGGGGAGAGAGCCTCTGATTGGTTGGTGAGGGGGAGGCTCTGATTGGTTGGTGAGGGAGAGAGAAGCTCTGATTGGTTGGTGAGGGAGAGAGGCTTTGATTGGTTGGTTAGGGAGAGGGAAGCTCTGATTGGTTGGCGAGGGGGAGAGAGGCTCTGATTGGCTGTATTTTATAAAAAATAAATACAGAATACAGACAAACGAATATGCAAGAAAAAACAAAATAAAAACAAAAGAGGACGAGTTAAAAGCCGTTAAAATAACGGCTTTTAAATAAATATAAAATAAAAGCTTTAAAGGAGATTTAAAAGCAGCCAACGTGAGGCCAGCTCTGCTACCTTGCTCCCCGGTTTGGGCCCCCTCTTCTTTGGGATCTTGACGGGCTCCGGGAGGTTCTGGTTCTGCTGCAGGGCCACCCGCTGGGCCCAGTTGGCAGGCAGCCGGCCCCTGGGTCTGCCCGGGCCTAGGGGCCTCCCGGGGCCCACCACCACCGGCCGGCCGGGACCCACCATGGACCCCTCCAACCAGCCAGGCCTCCTCGCCCAGCCCATCTGGGGGGGGGGGAGGAGAGAGAGAGAGAGAGAGAGAGAGAGAGAGAGAGAGAGAGAGAGAGAGAGAGAGAGAGAGAGAGAGAGAGAGAGAGAGAGAGAGAGAGAGAGAGGTTCAGTGTGGAGTTTGAAACTTGCCGTTGAGCAGCGCAGCACATAAACTAAACCTCATGACGTGTTTAAAATCCTCCAACCAAAACCTTCCATTGCATGCTTACATACATTCACTTACACTTGTTAAAGTACTTGCAGACAGTGTCTTAAATCATATGTTTGGTTAAATGCGTTCTGCTGTTCCAGCCCCTATAACGAGGTCTCCCCACTAACGAGGTCTCCCCACTAACAAGGTCTCCCCACTAACGAGGTCTCCTCTCTCCAGGGAGACGGACCACCGACCGGACCCCCCCCCTCTACGTGGTCCAGAGTCCCCCACCCAGGGGGTCCCGGGTGCAGGCCGGACCGGCTCACCTTGCTGCCGGGCTTGGGGCCTCTCTTCTTGGGGATCTTGATGGGCTCCAGGCCCTTGCCCTGGGGCCCGCCCTGGGCCCCTGCCAGCGCGCCGGGGCCCTTGGGCCCCCAGGGCCCGGGGAGCTTGGTTTTCCGGCGGCCCGGCTTGCGTCCTCGCTGGCCCGGGGGCCGTCCAACGGCGGGGGGGGGGTGCACGGCGTCCACGCTGCTGTCAGTCAGGGGCCCCGGGGTCTTTGGGAGGACGACTGAGAGACAAACGGACAGAGGTTATCACCATGACAACCATGGAGGGGTCACCGTGATATCCAACGTCTCCATGGAGATCACCATGACAACCATGGAGAGGTCACCATGATATCCAACGTCTCCATGGGGATCACCATGACAACCATGGAGATCAGCATCATGACAAACGTCACCATGGACAGATCACCATGGTAACAAACGTCACCGAGGAGACCACCGTGGTAGCCAATGTCACCATGGAGAGATCGCCGTGGTAACCAACGTCACCATGGAGATCACCATGGTAACCAACATCACCATGGAGAGATCACCATGGTAACCAATGTCACCATGTAGATCACCATGGTAACCAACCTCCGTGGTAACCATGGAGATCACCATGGTAACCAACCTCACCATGGAGAGATCACCGTGGTAACCAACGTCACCATCGAAACAACACAAACAAGCGTCATCACCATGAGAACGACAGAGACATGGCCCTGCTCGTCTCTTGACCAACTGATGGAAAAAAATCGAATGTCACCCAGCTTTGGTCTCCATGACAACAGCCAGGGTCGGTTGTGGTGATTGAGTCACTTGTACAAAGAGTCGATGGAATGAGCCAATCAAAACCCTTCCGCCATCAAGGGTTAGACGCTGCAGTGAGACAGCTGGAATAACTCAGAGAATAAACAGTGTATGTTAGTACAACTGTATTCTATTCACTGGTTGTAGAGAGGAGTACAGGCTGAACAACAGCCGCAGGAACACTCTTAGATGAACCAGTGAACCTCATGACATGCAAGCACATGACGAGCACGTGAATGATGTGCACGTGCACCGCCCTGCAAGCGCTCATGCATAAATAAACAAATTCCATACGTACCAAACATTAGACGATAACTACACTCCCAAAGAAGTGCACACAACTACCAAACACAATAGCAACTGTCAGTCGTTCAGGGTTAGGTCAGTCTGTCCTTCCCTCTCTATGTAGTTTGTGTGTGTGTGTGTGTGTGTGTGTGTGTGTGTGTGTGTGTGTGTGTGTGTGTGTGTGTGTGTGTGTGTGTGTGTGTGTGTGTGTGTGTGTGTGTGTGTGTGTGTGTGTGTGTGTGTGTGTGTGTGTGTGTGTGTGTGTGGATCCACCCGACCTGTCGGAGAGCTGCAGTTTGTTTTTTCCTATGAGGTCATCGAGTTCAGCCCCAGAAGAACGGCACGAGACCTCAGTCCACCCCGCAGGAAAACACCAAATATGGTCACGTGGCATTTAGCAACATAGCTTAGCCCCGGAAGCTAACACTCACCGTGATCCTCTGGAGGAAAGTAAAAGGATTCCTCCGTCCCCCGCTCTCTCTCTCGCTCTCTTTCCGCTCTCCTCCTCTCCCTCTCTGCTCTCCTGAAGCACTCGCCGCTCCTTCTCTCCCTCTGCGTCGCTCCTCCCTCGTCCCTCCCCCGTCCCTCCCCCTCCCCTTGATGTAAATATTGAGTCTTTCACAGTCACCAGCCATATGCTTCGGCTGGATCTCTCTCTCTCCCCCATCTCTCCCTCCCTCTCGCTCTCTCTCCGTCTCTGTCGCTCTCTCTCTCTCTCCCTCCCTCTCCCTCTCTGTCGCTCTCTCTCTCCCCCCCTCTCACGTTATCACACTGCCAAGACCAGGCCCGCGAGGGGGAACCCAACCACACACCACACACACACACACACACACACACACACACAAACACACACACACACACACACACACACACACACACACACACACTCAACCACAGACGCTGACACACACAGACGCCAGCTCCTCTTGGGTGAGTGCCAGGCCTCTCGTTAAGCCGACAGCCCCCCGTGACCTCCGTATGCGCCCCACCCCCCCCCCCCCCCCCCCCCCCCCCCCCTTCTCCGTCCCATCCCGTCTCTGGATCGCTACACTTCCTGTCCCCTGGTGACAGCCACAGGAAGTGTCAGAGTAGCAGGGCTGTGATTGGTCTAAAGACCCTGGGACCACTGAGCTCTTGGTACAGCCTGAGCGTCCACGTCCACACACTCACCGGCGGGACCCCAACGCACACACGAGGACATGGAGGGTAGACCTCCTGAGACCCGGTCCAGCCCCTCCCTCCTCACACGAGAGTGAGAGAGTGAGAGAGAGAGTGAGAGAGTGAAAGTGTTGCCCAATAGACCTCTGAAGAATAAGTCCCACCTCCGAAGTCAAATGTCTATGAGACTTGGAAATGACATTGGGGTTTTGAATGATCGTACATAACGAACTCTGTAAGTGGCGAAGAAGTAAAAGCTGGTTCACGCTTTGAACGACACACTTTTTTTCCATCTAGTTTCCACTGGGGTTCTGGATTGTCGGTGCCGTCCATCGAAAAACACAGTCGAAACCAGATGGAAAAAGTGTGTGGTTCAAAACGTGAACCAGCTTTTACTTCTTCGCCACTTACAGAGTTTGCTATGCACGGTCATTCTAAACCCCGATGTTATTCCCCGTAGACATTAGACCGAGGGAACCGAAGCAACGGAGGCGGGACTTATTCTCCAGAGGTCAGAGGTCATTCTTCAAGTGTCACAGAAGTGTCTGATGCCAACAGAGCCCCCCTACATCCCATCCACCCCTCAGCCCTCACACACACCCTGCACCCATGGGTGAGCTGCTGACCCCTGACCTTTAGTCCTGGCCGGCTGCTGAGGGTACCCCATCCACCACACCACTCCACCTCAACATCCACCGTGCCAAACCCAATCATCCACCCCCAACAGTCCTGACCTTTGGTGCCGGGGGGCTGCAGGTGGTCCCCGGTGAGCGCGCACCAGCCCACGGGGAAGACGTCGCGGGAGTCGTAGCGGCAGTAGTAGTCGAAGGCGCCCCTCCAGCCGTCGAAGGTGACCAGCACCTCGCCGCCGCGCAGCGCGCCCACCGTGGCCGGGCAGATGAAGCTGGGGTTCTTACGGTCCACCGCCTCCAGCTTCAGCCCCACCTGGAACGAGTTCTGCGCCGGGGCCGCGGGCTCCTGCTGGGGGGGGCCAGGGGGGAGGGGGGGAGGGAGGGGAGGGGAGGGGAGGGGGGAGACAGGGGAACTCTTATTCAGCGAGAAGCCACATGGATGGCTGATACGTTGTGGGGGTGATGAGGAGGAGGTTCATCGATCACAGAGAAGAACACAAATCAAACCCGAGGAAATGGGTCTTTGGAAAGTAGAATACAACAGACATGAGACGCTGATACAGGCCAGCCTGTGAGGCTAGCCCCGAGCTAGCCCGGAGCTAGTCTCGAGTTAGCCCGGAGCTAGCCCGGATCCAGCTCGGAGCTAGCCTGGAGCTAGCCGGGATCCAGCCCGGCGCAAGTATCGAACTAGCCTGGAGCTAGCCTAGAGACACGCCTGGAGCTAGCCCATAGCTAGCCCGGAGATAGCCAGGAGCTAGCCCGGAGCTAGCCCGGAGCCAGCCCGGAGCTAGCCTGGAGCCAGCCCGGCTGGCTCCACTGACGCATCACCATGGTTGTCATGGTGATGGGTCAGTGGCCAGGTGAGCGGTGTGCAGCTACCTTGTGGAAGATGCGTGCGGGGGCCATCTCTGCCCCGTTGAGGGTCTTCAGGAGGAACATGGGCCAGGAGGAGGCGTTGAGCCGGAACCCTGGGGAGGGAACACGCTGGCACTCAGAGCAGAGGAGCTGGGGGCGGGGGCTACACCGCTGGGACTGCATCTGGACTCACGCTGCCGTGAGTGCACGCGCGTGTGGTTCCCTTTAGGAGGATGCACCCGTGTGTGTGTGTGAGAGTGTGTTTTTGTCCTTATAAGTGCATGTGCATATGTGTGTGTGCGTGTGTGTGTCCTTTTTACTGCATGTGTGCATGTGTGTGTGCTTGTGTGTGTCCTTTTAAGTGCATGTGCATTCGTGTGCATGCGTAAATATATGTATGTATATATGTGTATCTGTGAATGTGTGTGTGTGTGTGTGTGTGTGTGTGTGTGTGTGTGTGTGTGTGTGTGTGTGTGTGTGTGTGTGTGTGTGTGTGTGTGTGCGTGTGCGTGCGTGCGTGTCCTCACCCAGCGGCGGCTGCAGCATGCCCCCGTTCTTCTCGCAGTGGCCGATGGGGTGGATCTCCGAGGAGTCCGCCAGCCGCCAGAAGTCGTTCTTGTTGTCGGAGCCGTCGAGGCGGAGGCGGAGCCTGGCGCCCGTCAGCCCCACCACGGTGGCGATGCAGGTGGACGTGGTGTTGCGGGGGTCCAGGGCCTCCAGCTTCATGCCCGCCTTGAACTCGTTCAGCGGGGGGGTGGCGCTCTGGTGGGGGGGAGGAGGGGGGACTTGAACCGACAACCTCTAAACCAGTGGTTCTCACATGGGGGTACGCGCACCCCTAGGGGTACGGTGGAGTACTGCAGGGGTCCTCACCCTCAGCAGGTTTAAACTCTAAGAGCTAGCTTTATTACGGCAAATATCATAACCACGATTATTTTTGAGTTTGAAACCATCATGGATTTATTCAGCATGTCTCTCCCAAAAAACACTTTGTAACTGAGAACTTTCGCCTTAAAAAAATACACATATTGGCCAAAAAGAAAATGTTCGAATCAAAAATAATGTACAAACATGTATTCAGCTGTTTTGTCCCTTCTATTAAAAAAAAAAAAAAAATGAAAATGAAAAACTTTTTCATTCGCTTGATAGTTTTGTTTTTAATTAATCAGATCGCGCTTTCGATTTTTCCTAAGATAGAAAATGGTAAATCGACTGAATGGACAAGTGGTTGAAATCCCTAACCCAAACACGAGAAAGGAGAATCCATGAAAAATAATCCAGAAGCACCAAAACGCCTTCAGTCAGGAGGAATATATCATAATGAGCTTCACCCCTACATGCTCTGACCCGCCCCTGGTGTTGTGCTTCTTTTGAGGGGAGAAATTAGCCAACAATTGCATGAAGCACAGGCCCGTGTTTCCCACTATATTGTGAGTATTTGCATCCTTTTAATGCTCATGTTAACGCTGCCGAATGGAACGCACAGACATTATTTATTTTTACTCAACAAAAAAATATCTTACACTAGAGGAAAGTCTGCGAACAACTGCTCCAAACAAGGCCTTTGAGTGCTGAGTCAGTGTGGGCGGGGTCAGTGTGGGCGGATTCAGTTTCGGCGGGGTCAGTGTGGGCGGGGTCAGTGTGGGCGGAGTCTGACCTGTCTGAAGCAGGATGCGGGTGCTGCGGTGGCTCCCGTCTCCTTCAGGTACTTCTCCCAGCTGAAGTGACCTATGGGGACGCAGGGGGCGGAGCTTCGTCAGACGGGCAGCGCGTCATACACGGAGGCGGGACTTATTCTTCAGAGGTCTATTGTGATTCCGCTCCACGCTAAAACGTCGGAGCATTGACGCATCGGTCGGGATGTGCGTCAATGCTCCGACGTTTTCCGCAGACACAGAGTTCAGGTTTCCGACATTTGCATTAGGTTCGATGAACCAGTATGTCTACTGGTTACGGGTTACTGGTACCTGCTTGGTACTGGGAGGGCACTCTGGAGGGACGCCCACTGCGTGCGTGTTTGATCCGTCTGGCATCTTTCCATTCGACGGCTTAGAGAAACGACAACGCAATTACATCATGACGTAACCACGAGAGCTATGACCTTTAACCTGTAATCATCCCTCCACCCAAACAAGACCAGCTGGTCCAGGACCAGGTGATAGAGGACCAGGGGATAGAGGACCAGGGGATAGAGGACCAGGGGATAGAGGACCAGGGGATAGAGGACCAGGGGATAGAGGACCAGGGGATAGAGGACCAGGGGATAGAGGACCAGGGGATTGAGGACCAGGGGATTGAGGACTAGGCGGTCCAGGTTTCGGTACCTTTCTGTGGCACTGGTTTCCTCATACTCAGCGATACGGTCCCAGGTCTAGAAGACGACTGGTCTCTTCTGTGAAGACAACGTTTACATTCAGGGCATTTAGAACACACTTTCATCAAAGTAGTAGTACATTTGTCAGAAGATCATCTATACTATCGGGCTTGAACTGAACCCCCAGCGCTCATGTAATCCGATGTACAACCAACCCAGGATGTGGCCCAACTAGTCTGTCTGTAGTGCTCTGGAGATCTGTCAATCTCTGTGAGCATGCTTGCATTCATCAGCAAAACAAACTGCTAAAGCAGTACTAACATTGTACTCTAAAGCACAATGTTTGTTTTGGCCACATACAGAGCTTAAATACATAAAAGCAGACATTTGAAAAACACAAAAGCCTTTACTTAACAATGCCAAGCATGCCAGAAATGTAAACCTCCAATTAGTTTCAGGGGCCGCGTTAAAAATGTTATTCATTACAGTACAGATCAAAACGTGTTGGCAACGAGCACACACACGCACGCACATACACCCACGCACCCTTGGATAAACAAAACACATGCTCGGATGCACACAACGACACATACACTCACACACACAGGCGCAGCACATATTATCACACAAACACAACCACAACACACACACGTGTGGATGACGTTACCTTAAAACTTCATAACAGTGAAACGGTCCTCTACTCCGTTCAACTCCCCTTTCAACAGAAGTGCGCCTTTTTCCAGAGCCGAGCGGGGGAAGGCCACCCTCTCCCTCCTGTTTCCGCCTGGCAAAGTGACAGCACCCCGGGGTTAGAACCGCTGATCTCACGATGACCTCAGCTCCTCTTTGATCTCAGGTCCCATGCAACATGCGTGATCGGGATGCGTTTAATTAATTAACGGGAACATAACATATAACCACAGGCACACCGCACACACGACACGGACCCACGCCAGACGCACACACCGACACGCAGAAGCACACACCCACTCTGTTATGTTCACGTCCAACATGCCTGGAAACCAAACATTGCCTTCCCCGATCCGATCGCATCCCCCCTGGACTTCAACACATGATGTGATGGTAGCCACACGGCGGAGAGCCTATCTGTTAGGGATCGCATCCACGCTGGAGCTCAACTGTGTGGAGGTCCCTATCTGACCCTATCTGTTATGGATCGCATCCCCTATAGCAGGGCAGGGAGGGAGGCTGCGATCCTCAACAGATAGGCTTTCCGCCTTGTGGCTACCATCACACGTGTGGAGGTCCATTCATAAAACGCAAAGCACACTTAAGAAACATCTCTCTAACATGCATGTTTTGGTGTGGTTGTAACACCCAGCCGCGGTCCATCCCCCTCCCTGCCCACCGGAGGATAGAGGGTAAGGACCCGTGTCTACGCCTGGATAACCACGCTCACCCGTCGCACAGAATAGCGTGATTGAAGCCCGTGCCCCTCGTTCGTGAGGAGAACCAGTGATACAAATAAACAGATCCAAACGTATCCCCACACAACATCCAGCATGCCCCCGATGCTACCGGAGCATGCTAACAGCGCAGCTAGCTCCCGGGGAGCTGATCCTCGATATTAGCAGAAGCCCCGCCGCAGGGTTTGAGTGCGGAGAGTTGGGGCTCTGCAAACCCCGCTGGGGATCGAACACAATATCTAGTTTGTTTACCTTTGTTGGGCAATGTGTTTGTTTTTGGTTCTGATGTTGATTTAGTGCGTGTCCGCCATTTTTCCCACACGACGAGGAGGGGGATGTTTTGCCAACATTGGACAGACGGGCTGGGAGAGGGCTGGGAAGAGAGGGTAAACAGCACCCCCCTGTGGCAGGGGAACCTACGGCGCTGCTCTGCTGCAGTACATCTACTACTCCTACTAATACCCTTCTTCTACTCATACGTACTACCACTACGACTAAAACTCTACTACTAATACTACTACTACTACTACTACGACTAATAATCTACTACTACACTCTCCTACTGCTACTACTACTAACTACGACTAAGGCTATACTACTACTACGACTAATACTTTACTTCTTATACTACTACTACTACTACTACTACTACTACTACTACTACTACTACTACTGCTACTACTACTAAGGGGGCACTCACACTAGGCAAAGTCGCCCTGTACCGTACTCAAGTACGATTGCTGAGACTGATGATAATTTCCTGCCAACGATCACCCAAGAACTACCCCCTCTCTGTTCTCCTCCCTTCGCTTTCCTTTCCAGAAGGTTCATTATTCATCACATTGTAAATACTGTGTATGCACAGTGTATCTTTAATACATCTGTTTATAGGAGATACTGGAATCGTTATAATATCCCACATACATTCGATATAATGAGTACCTAATATTCTAACATCTGATAACGTTAACGCTTTATACTTTGACCTCTTATTTGTTCACCTGCTTTGGCAATGTTAATGTTTGTATCTCATGCCAATAAAGCATTTTAAATTAATTGAATTGAATTGATTAGATCACCCTCTGGTGCTTCCCGTCTCCCATGTCGGTCAAACCAGGTCAGAGTCTGACCATCTTAGGATGGAGGTGGAGCCGGACTGTCATGTCGTCTTAGCTCAGGAGGCAGAGCAGTTGTCTTGTAACCGAAAGGTTGCTAGTTCGATCCCCAGCTCCTTCTAGCTAGGTGTCGATGAGTCTCTGAGCAAGACACTTAACCCTAACTGCTCATGACGAGCTGGCTGTCGCCTTGCATGGTTGACTCTGCCGTCAGTGTGTCAATGTGTGTATTAACCGATGTAAGTCGCTTTGGATAAAAGCGTCTGCCAAATGCCCTAATTGTACTTTAGCCACTGAAAGTCTGATTCAGTCGAAACCCCCCGTACGGATCTTGTGGAGCTAGCTGTCTCCTAAAAGAAAACACATCAGAAACCAACACAACTATAAGGTGAGCATACTGGAGCATGCTTACAACTTCTATCGTCATCATGGGAGAAAATGGAACAGTTTAAAGGAACCATGAGCAACATCTTGCTCTCCTGTCTGAAACCAGTGTGGGGAAAGGCAGAGACGACTCAGGGCCCTGTTCCAATTCCATGAGTGTTTTGTGACTCCTCCTCACAGCCCCCTCTTCTGCTACAAGACCCTTATCGTTTGATTTGCTCAGAGCTGTCCCCAGGGGGTCGGTGACCACTGGTTCAGATATCTCCCTCTAGGACCTCAGTCCATTTCTCAGTTCACTTAGATATAAAGGTTAACCTAGTATGGTACAATTACAGCTAAATGTTAAACACTGTATTCACGTATTTACCCTATGATTAAAGGAGACGTTATCTGGCCCATTTGAGGGAAAGGTCAACAAAATGCCAACGTCCGGAGGGACTTTCATTCACACCGTTTGCCAATTCAGAGATGAACCCTGGTTACTTAGCTTGCCCCCCCCGCCCCCACTGCTGTCACCCTGTCTCATGGTAGTTAACCTAAACTAGTCTGCGTTATGAATGTATTCTACTGGCTCATACAGTGGTATTGTTGTGAATTGTTTTTATGTATTCTTATTGTTTAAATAAATTTGATTTTTATTATTATGCTCATTATGCTCAAATATGTTTCTGATGCAGTTTGAAGAGAAAGTTAATTTCTTTGACTTAAACATTTTTTTTTTTTTTGGTTTCCAAGAATGGCTAGTTTTGTGTCCTTTTTCCGAGGAGGCGGTCTTCTCGCGTCAGATCTGTCTGGAGGTGTTCATCAGTCCCGTCTCAACAACCTGTGGACACAACTTCTGCAGAACCTGTATTACCAAGTTCTGGGTTGAACAGGACCGATACAAATGTCCTGTTTGCAACGAGCTCTTCCATACACGACCTGCTCTATGGGTCAACACCTTCATCTCAGGGATGGCTGCTGAGTTTACAAGGTCTGTCCGACACAAAGTGCCTTGTGTTGAACCGGGAGACGTTCCCTGTGAGGTCTGTACCGGCACCAAGCTGAAGGCCGTGAAGTCCTGCCTAAATTGTCAAACCTCCTGCTGCCACGCCCACCTGGAGCCTCATCAGAGAGTCGCAGGACTGAGGAGACATCGGCTGGTCGAGCCTATGGATCGTCTGGAGGACAGGCTGTGTACGACACACTCTCAACTCCTGGAGCTCTTCTGCCAGACTGAGCAGGTGTTTGTGTGTCAGATCTGCACAGAGATGGGCCACACGTTCCATCCTTTTGTACCTCTGAAGGAGGAATGTGAGGTGAGGACAGCTCAGCTGGGGAAGATAGAGGCTGAGGTTCAGCAGAGGATTCAGCACAGACAACGGATGATTCAGGAGATCCAATACACAATAAAACGGAACAAGGAGGACGCAGACAGAGAGCTATCCGAAGGAGAACAGGTCCTCAACGCTCTGATGCGCACCATCGAAAAGGCCTGGTAGGACTTCCACAAAACGGTCGACGAGAATCGGAAATCAACAGAGGAACAATTTGAAGGTCTCATCAAAGAGCTAGAACGGGAAATAGAAGACCTGACCAAAAGACGCTCAGATATGAAGCAGCTCTCACACGTCGCAGATCACCTAGATTTCCTCCAGACCTTCCATTCCGTGAAGAATCCTCCATGCTCCGGGGCAACAGGGGTGGTCCCTCCTCCGCCGCTCCCTGTAGATACCTTCAGGAGTTCCTCAGGGTCGGCTGCAGGAGACGCTGAACACGGAGATGAGGCAGCTGCGTGACGCGGAGCTCAGGAGCCTCCGGCAGTACGAGGTCGACGTGACTCTGGATCCTCGCAGGGCCGACCCTCAGCTCGTCCCGTCCGGCGACGGGAAAACAAGTCGGCGATGGGGATGAATTGGCGGAGCCCCCAGACCACCGAGGGAGGTTCACCCTGTGTCCGTACGTTCCCGCAGAGCAGAGTTTCTCCTCGGGGAGGTTCTGCTTTGAGGTTCAGACCGGAGGAAAGACCGAATGGGAGATCGGAGTGGCGAGAAGGTCCGCCAACAGAGTAGGACGAGTCACGTCCTCCCCTGAGAACGGCTACTGGACGATCAACCTCCGGAACAAAGAGTTGGTGGTGAACTGCAACCCTGGGGTCCGGCTCCCTGTCAGAGCGGAGCCCCAGAGGGGGGGGGGGGGGTGGGTGTCCTTCTATGAGGTGGGGGCGATGGTTCATCTCTACTCTGCTACTGGCTGCACCTTCACTGAGCCTCTCCACCCAATACTCAAACCGGGCCTCTACAATGGCGGCCAGAACCCCGCCTCCCTGATCATCACACCTGTCAATCATAGGACAGTACCCGCCATCTCCAAAAAATATTATTATAACCATAATTACATTGCATTATCTGAATTAATGTAATTAAGTACGAATACTGCCTGTTCGTACCATTGAGATAAGTCTATAAAGATCTACATTATATTGGCCATGCCTCTTTTGTGCAGTTTATTTAAACTAACTTATATAATAAATAAAACCTCATGAAACCTAATGTTTTTTAGCAGCATCAGATGGTTTGTGTGCGAGAGATTATTTATTTTATATAATTATTGAACAGCCTTCAAACCATTAATTTGATCATCCTCAAAGAGGCGGTTAACCCAAAGCCTTGAAGACCTGTGATCCGGCAGACTGCTTCAATCCATTCTCGACAATCTTATCATACAAACTTTATCATATTCAAAAGCAGAAGAACTTTACCTCCCTCATTAATTGTGCAAGTGTGAAATGTAGAAAAACTGTATCCATTTGGCGATGCCATGCCAATTAGGCCTGCCTAGCAACTGTAACTATGTGATTTGGAGGAGCTTGCGGTGGTTCCGCTGTGCTTAATGGTCACCTGGCAGCGCCGCTAATGCCCATTTCAGCCCACAGTGGGCAGGCCGCGGCCCGGGCAATTATGTTCGGTTTCACCCGGCCACGGAGGGTTAATTGACGGTGCCTACGCGGCTGATTGGACCTCCTTCACGCCTGTCAGCCTCCATCGCATCAAAGGGGGTCCGAGTGAGTCCACTATACGGGGCCATTACGTGTGTGTGTGTGTGTGTGTGTGTGTGTGTGTGTGTGTGTGTGTGTGTGTGTGTGTGTGTGTGTGTGTGTGTGTGTGTGTGTGTGTGTGTGTGCGCGCGTGCGCGCATGTGTGTGCGTGCGCGTGTGCGTGCGTGTGCTATTGCGCGCGCACACATACACACACACACACACACACACACACACACACACACACACACACACACACACACACACACACACACACACACACATACACACACACACACACACACACACACGGTTTGCACAGCCAGACCGTGTCCATCCACTAGGGGTCAGTGCTGTGTAGCTGTAGTCAAACTCCGTCACTATGGCCTCCGTCAGTACCAACCTCCATCAGAACTAACCTCCATCAGTGGTCCTCACGACTTTAAAACTCGATTTAAGCGGTTTGTTGAACACATCTCACCTTAACCTCTTCTATCACATTAATTTACCTCAATGTGTATTCTCCTTAGAATGGAAATCCTATATTGTATTGCAAAATAAACACGAATATTAGTCAAATTAATAATAGGCTTTTGTTTTTCTTAATATTGGTGATTGAGACGTATAGAAGCGATAACCGATTAAATTGCTTTGTATTATTCAGATCAACAGCCGATCGGGTTTGAGTCAATTGACCAATCAGCACGCAGTCTTTAGGCGAAGCCAAACGAGAGCCGGTGTTGTAACATGCTGTAATGGTTGTAACTTAGCGAGGCATGACGTCCCTAAGACTTCAACAGAGCCTCCCGTCTAGTCGAGTCCCTCGCTAACGGCTGGCTGTGTATGGATGATAGTGGGGGACTCCAATGCCGAAGGTGTCCGGGTTCGAACCCCAACGTCCACAGTCCACCTACAGGAAGCCTGTAGCGTCACTCGCTACCTGCTGCCCGTAAAACAGCCTGTAAGTGGGAGGAGACTAGCGTCCTGCGTGAGGACTAGAGATGTTCCGATACCTTTTTTTCCTTCCCGATACCGATTCTGATTCCTGAATGATACACATTTGTATTCTTGAAGATAGGTAGGTCCAACGCTGGTAGGTTGGAGTTGGCGGGTTACCCATTCCGACTTCCCACCTCCGGTCGTTAACGGACGCAGCATAACGCTGTAAAAAAATAAAACTGTAATGTTTTGTTCTCTCACGTGATGGTATCGGATCGGCTTAAGACTTGCGTACTCGCCGACACACAATACTGCACTCTAGGGAGGATCGGATGAATTTCCTATACTGGTATCGGTATCGGAACAACTCTAGTTCTGACAAACTTTCCGTCCTGCTGCGTAGCCCAGAGGCAGGACCGGGTAGGCGTAGTTCACGTGGACAAACGAACATGCAGCGTGCGTGCTGCCTAATGCGGTTATATCATCTGGTTAACGTCCGAACATGTCCATATGTTAGCCATGTCCGTTACTCACTCAGCTCATTTAGAGATGCTGCGTTGGATGTCCGGGCGGATAGCGTGAGGGGATGGAGCTGTAAGTATGTTAAAAGCTACATCTCTGTTTGTCTAACACTGAGCTAACTTCATGTGGTGCTAATGCTATTGTTACAGGCTCACTGATCAAACTTTTCATTACATTTTTACTAATGGTGCTCATTTTAACTAATGATATTCATGTTAACTAGGGGGGGGGGGGTCATGTTAATTAATAAGGTTCATGTAAACTAGGGGATGGTGTTCATGTTAACTAATGAGGTTCATGTTAACTAGTGGATGGGGTTCATGTTAGGGCATTAATTTCTACATTATTCCACAGGGTCAATGCCACTACCATAACCTTTACCCTAACCCCTACTTTAGTGCTAGATGCTTATTACTGCATGAACTAATGTGGATTAATGTACCCTTAAAGTACAGCTTTACCGGTTCACTGAAACCACATTTCAGTGACACAACCAGTCATATTAAAGACACTCAGTAGACTCTCTGTTAGACCCTTGGAGACCTGAACATTAGTTTTCTTTCATCAAGCTGCTCAATGAAGTAGAGACTTTTCAGTGTAACCAGCCTGTGTCTTCTGCTCCAGGTTATTCACCAACCAGCCAGGGATTCAGACATTTACATTTTTACATCTAAGGCATTAAGCACACGCTTTTATCCAAAGCGACTTACAATAAGTACATTTGTCAAAAGAAGTAGAAACAATAAATCGCTGTTGGGACAGTAAGGATGTTCATAGAAACTAGTGCCAAGCACTAACAAATGTTTAGGTTTACCCATTCCCCGTATGCAACAAAGATAGCTAGGGTAAGATGCTACACAATGTTAAGTACCATTCTTAAGTCCCATAAGTGCCTACATTAAGTGCCAGGACGTGCAACATACAATAAGTGTGTAAAAGGGTTGTAGGGGTGTGGTGAGGAGGCTACGCAGAGTCTAGGTGAACTCTGAACAAGTCTTGAGTCTTTTCCGATAGAGGCGATGCAGACAAGGCAGGATGTACATTATCCACAGGTATGGAGCTCTACAAAGGCTGTAGAATGGTCTTTATCCCACTCCCCCATTGGTTTAAAAATCACACTCGAGTCAGTGTTGTCTAGGAAAGACTGAGTCCCAAAGCCCGGGCCAAGTATTATTCTGAATCGGATCATACAAGGGAGTCTGTTGCAACTCATATGTTGATGAAACTAGAAATCCATGTTGGTCTGACGTGACAACACTTAATGACCTGGTTGATGGCACCCGAAAGGCTTCAGAAGATGTTGTTTTGTCGTTGGAAAGCGTGCAACCGTGTGGAAGCTGACTGCTGATTCTGCCAGGGCCCCTGGGTTGATGAAGAATTAAAAAAAGTTTTGGCTCAATGAGAGGAGACAGAAGAGGCGGAGAATAAGTCTGGCTGCTGCTTGTCTGCCTGGCAAACATGTTGAACACTCACCGACAACGTGACTGAACTGAACAACACGGAAAAGACACTTTAGTGGGAATCAAAGTTAAACGACACAATGCATGATGGGAAAAAGGTTGTGGAGTACTCTGAGCGACACCATGGGCAGGACTTTACTCAAATCATTTCCAATCATTTCAGTGATTATTCGTGTGGCAGAGTGGGTCCACTCAACTCAACACCCAACGCGGAGCCGACGATAAGCGAGAAAATAACAAACAACAGAAACCTTTACATTTTGTAACGTTAGTGTAGCAGAGGTCGAGAAATTATGTTTGTCAATCAATTATGAGACATAACCTGGTGTTGACAATCTAGATGGAAAGCTCTGGAGGATGGAAGTGGATCAGGGTGGCAAGCCCGTAACCTCTGGTTAAAGTGAGTGTGTTCGCCTGCCTGGAAAGAGGCCAGTCATACCAGTGCTTAGGAAGGCCCAGGCTGCCTTTCAAGGGTCTAACAGTAAACCCAGCCCGGTGCTGCTCAAGGTTAACTCCTAGGAAAGGTTGTGGTCGACCGGAAACAATGCTATCCCACCATGAATAACCGGGTAAGTGACTCTCAGCAGGACTAATGATAAGGGCACTCCAGACGCAAAGCGCTGTACACTAATGAGAGATGAATGGAAAAAACTAACAGATCAAGGTACATTTGTGGAATCAGCGCTGCATTTGTTCTCATCGATGACACAGTATCTTAGGAGACACTTAAATGTTCAGGGATCTCCAAACCACCTAAAGTATGAATCTAAAGCTATGGTAAGCTAACGGTAAGCTTACGCTAAGCTAATGCTAAACTACACTAAGCTACGCTAGGCTGCTAGGAGCAGTGGTGGACAGCAGGCTATCCTGGGAAAAACACGTTGATAGTCTGGCTCCCGCCCCTTAGCAACACATCTGTTGGTAAAGACCCCTCGTTTATAACATTACTAACAAAGGAAGAGCCTTTACCGGAGAAACACATTCGTTGCAAATACTCCTCAGTGTTTGGTGGTTTGGTGAGGCGCTACTGGACGGTTCTAGTAGAGCAACAGTTAGCAGCGAGGAAGGCTCTCTGAAGCTCAGCGAGCACCGAGGTGAAGGAGAGAGAGGACTGCCTCACCAGAGCCTTTCTCGTAGTGCAGAGGAGAGCTTCAGCGGATTTCGAGGTTAACTGCTTCCCTCCCAGACTTGATCAGAAATATGGATTCAGCAACAATGCCATGCTGCTTCTACAGTAACCGGACACACCGCAAACTCCCACAGATATCCAGAAAGAAATACAATATACTGCACACAGTAGTACATCGAGACATGATAGGAAGAACATCTCTGCTCAACACATTACCAAAATACACACAGAATACAGAATAAACCCAGCTCAAGTGGGTTTTGGTGGTACCACTTGTGATGCCAATGATACTTGTTTTGGGTGTTTTCTTTGTGTGAACCCCAGGAAGATGCGCCAACGTTTCTGCGTTGGCTAATGGTTCAATAATAAAAACCTTAAATCCTATTCCACTCAGGGAGTCCATTTTATTGCTACAACTTTTTTCCTTTCTCCGTTGTCTTGGCACACAATTTTCGTTTTTTGTGTACTTATTATTTAAAACAGATTGTTTGCTCTTTTCGTTTCATCTCGCTAATGGAAACTGGCTCATCGCCTTGGCAACAGGTTTTGGAATTCCAAACATATTGTGGTAGGTGGCCCCATGGCAACCGGCATCCCGCTGTGAAGAGGAGAGGATGGATCGCCATGACGACAACACCGATACCACTAAAGCCTGTTACTTCATTTTCACACACAGACACATACACACACACACACACACACACACACACACACACACCAACAGAATCACAGACACACACACACACACATACACACACAAACACACTGGCCAGCACACACCCACAGACACTTCCCTGGTGATAGAAAGAAAGATGCGGAGAGACAGAGTGTGAGAAAGAGGGAGGGTGAGAGAGGGTGAGAGAAGAACCAGATAGATTGAATTTAGCGAGGTTACAACGACGGATAGAGGGAGTGAGAGAGATAGAGAGCGATGAGAGAAACGCTTGGAGTTACACAGAGAGCGAGAGAGGCAGCGATTGAGATGAATGGAGTGATAGAGAAATAGAGAGTGAGAGGGATAGGGAGTGATAGAGAGTGAGACGTGGAGAAAGTGATGAGAGACATGGTTGTAGTGATAGACAGAATCAGTGGCGTAACAAGGCAACGACGGGCCCGTATGCAGGATGTTTGTTTTTTTTTGTTTTTGTTTTTTTGGGGGCCCTGATTGGCCCGGGCCCGTACGCACCCGCATACCCTGCTTACCGATAGTTACGCCACTGGACAGAATGAGAGAGAGAGAGGGAGTGATAGAGATATAGGGAGTGAGATGTGGTTGGAGTGATAGAGAGAGAGATTGAGAAAGAGACATGGAATATTAGCAAGAGTGATATCGAGAGAGATAGAGGGAGTGAGGGTGATTGTTGACGATAGAAGGAATGAGAGACGGAGGGAGTGATACAGAGAGTGAGAGGGAATATACAGATAGAGTGAGCGGGTTGGGTGTCGATTTGTGTTGCTGTCTAGCATCTCTAACGGAGCAGAAGGCGGTCTTTTCCTCTAATTTATTAATACTTTTAGGCGATGTTCTCTGTTCAGAAATGCAAATTGAATCAATCTGAGGTTGACTTTAAGACTTTTCAAGAGGGAGTTAATTAGAAGCCAGAGCCTGCATCTTTTAATGAGAGAGAGGGAGGGAGAGATAAAGAGAGTTAGAGGGGGAGAGAGATGGAAGGGAGGGGGGGGAGAGAGAGATGGATGGAAACAGAGATACAGAGAGATGGAGGGGAAGGATGGAGAGGGACTTGGAGAGAGAGAGTGGGACTGAGATGGGGATGGGAGGCTGGAGACTGAGACAGATCACAAGAGAAAGGGGAGAGAGGGATGGAGTGAGGAGGAGAGATGGATGGACAGAGACAGAGGAAGGAGAAGGACAGAGAGAGAGAGAGAGAGAGAGACATAAAGGGAGAGAGAGAGAGAGAGAGAGAGAGAGAGAGAGACATAAAGGGAGAGAGAGAGAGAGAAGGCTGGGTTGTGGTTTTAGGTTTTTGATCTCAGAGTCCCTCTGAAGAACAGTGCACAAACACAAAACTACACATTCACACACACACACACACAAATGTCCAGATAGATAAATATTTCCTATATTGTATTAAATCAAATCCATACACAAAAACACACACACACACACTGACACACATACAGAAGTCACACAACTGTACACAAACACACACATTCCAGCCTCCTACACATGCGAGTTTGTCTGCAATCACAGACACACTTGCACATGCAGGTAAATCTTGTGATAGATTCACATACGCTGATATATAGCTGTTGTTCATAGGTTAGCGTTTGTTGAGAGGTATAATATTATATTTTATTCCACTTTTAAATAGTACATTGTGAGGGTTGAGTTAAGTCAGAGATATCCATCAAAATATTGAACAATGTCCTATTGTGACGCTGCAAATAATCATCTTATCGTCCACTACTGCAAATAAATAAAATACAATTCTTACTCTCTCGCATGTCCTCCTCTCCCTCTCTCCCTCTCTCTCCCTCTGTCTCTATCTCCCTCTCTCTCCCGCTCTCTCTGCATTATCATTCCTCTATCTCCCTCTCTCTTCCTCTGTCTGTACCCCTCTCTCTCTCTCTCCTCCTCTCTCCATCTCTCTCTGTCTCTCCCCCTCTCTCTCCCTCCTTCTATCTCTCTCTCTCTCTCTCTCTCTCTCTCTCTCTCTCGCTCTCTCTCTCCCCCTCTCTCCCCCTGGAACGAGGGAGTCGGAGAGAGGATAAATACCACAGCTGATGGTTTTCAGAGAGTGCTCGTAACCTCGTCCAGGTGAATTATGGGTAATCAGTCTTCTGGAGTGGCAGCGACGATGAGGAGGGTGAGGAGGAGGAGGAGGAGAAGGAGAAGAGGAGGAAGGAAGGGGAAGAAGAGCAAGAAGAGGAGGAGAGGAGGGTAAGGAGGAGGAGAAGAAAAGGAGAACGAGGGGGAAAAGAGGGCGAGGACAAAATGAGGACGAAGATGAGACGAGGAGGAGGACGAGGAGGAGAAAGTTCATTAGGTAGAGCGTGAGGAAGATGAGTGAGGAGGAGGAGGAGGAGGAGGAGGGGGATGAAAGAGACGCGGCCAGAGGAGCCCGGTGGGTCGCTCGTTAGAAGGACAAGTCCGCCGCGCCTGGCGACGGCTTGACGCGTCAATGTTTTAATAAGACTAATTAATCAGCCGCCGCGCGGCCTCTCACTCGTTCACCAGCCTCCGCGCCGCTCCTCGCTTAACGAGACATGAAAGAGGAACCAACGAGCAAAGCGTTGTGTTGTCCTCCTGGAGGGGAGCTCATAGGGGGGCGCGCCGCGTCAGACAGACGGGTGGAGAGACAGACAGACGGGTAGAGAGACGGACTGACGGGCGGAGAGACAGACAGACGGGTAGGGAGACAGACAGACGGGTAGAGAGACAGACAGACGGGTACAGAGACAGACAGACGGGTACAGAGACAGACAGACGGGTACAGAGACAGAGAGACGGGCACAGAGACAGGCAGACGGGTAGAGAGACAGACAGACGGGTGTAGAGACAGACAGACGGGTAGAGAGACAGACAGACGGGTGGAGAGACAGACAGACGGGTAGAGAGACAGAGAGATGGGCAAAGAGACAGACAGACAGGTTCAGAGACAGACAGACGGGTAGAGAGACAGACGGGCCAAGAGACAGACAGAAGGCTGGAGATGGACGAACCAGTGCTGCAAACACTCCTCCCTCTTGTTCACTACCTAACAACATCCAACCTCCCCATCCTCTCTCTCTCTCTCTCTGTCTCTCTCTCTCTCTCTCTCTCTCTCTCTCTCTCTCTCTCTCTCTCTCTCTCTCTCTCTCCCCCCCCCCTCTCTCTCTCTCTCTCTCCCCCCCCCCCCCCCTCTCTCTCTCTCTCTCTTCTCTCTCTCTCTCTCTCTCTCTCTCTCCCCCCCCTCTCTCTCTCTCTCTCTCTCTCTCTCTCTCTCTCTCTCTCTCTCTCTCTCTCTCTCTCTCTCTCTCTCTCTCTCTCTCTCTCTCTCTCTCTCTCTCTCTCTCTTTATCTCTCTGTGTTTAAACGCATGCCTTCATTAGTAATCTGCTTATCAAAAGGCCTTAGAACACAGAGAGGGGGAGATATACACACCACACACACACACACACACACACACACACACACACACACACACACACACACACACACAAACCCATGGAATAGGAAAATCAGAAAGCCTTTGAGAAATGTTCATGTGTGTAGGAGAGAGAGAGTGTGTGTGTCTCTGTCAGTCTCTCTGTCTGTCTGTGTGTCTGTGTGTCTGTGTTGGTGTGTTATCTAAGTGTATTGTGTGTGTGTGTGTGTGTGTGTGTGTGTGTGTGTGTGTGTGTGTGTGTGTGTGTGTGTGTGTGTGTGTGTGTGTGTGTGTGTGTGTGTGCGTGGGTCTGCGTGTGTGTATGTGTGTGTGTTTGTTTGCTGCTGTGTGTGTGTATATGTTTGTGTTTGTAAGTCTATGTTTCTATGTCTGTGTGTGTGTGTGTGTGTGTGTGTGTGTGTGTGTGTGTGTGTGTGTGTGTGTGTGTGTGTGTGTGTGTGTGTGTGTGTGTGTGTGTGTGTGTGTGTGTCTGTGTGTCTGTGTGGTAT